>NW_027532592.1:2622406-2642210 GCF_008692635.1 Crocuta crocuta
ATATGGCTACCGATGGCCTGAGAATTGGCCTAAGGAGTGGCGACTTCTCGATTTGGGGGTCCACAGGGTGAGCTGAGATTGTCTATAATGTGACGTTTCTGAGTCGCTTCGTTTTTTAAATGTTTGATAAATAAATGTTTATATATTTATTTGGGGGGGAGGGGCAGAAAGGCAGGGAGAGAGAAGCCCAAAAAGGCTGGATCCCACAACTATGACATCATGACTTGAACCAAAATCAAGGGCCCCGCCCCTCAACCCACTGAGCCGCCCAGAAACCCCTCATTTTTTAACTTAGGGTAAAATTCACATAACATAACATTAACCTTATTTTTTTTTAATTTTTTTAATGTTTACTTATTTTTGAGAGAGAAACAAGAGTGTGAGTGAGGGAGGAGCAGAAAGAGAGGGAAACACAATCTGAAGCAGCTCCAGGCTCTGAACTGTCAGCACAGAGCCTGACTCCGGGCTTGACCTCACGAACCCGAGATTATGACCTGAGCTGAAGTCAGAAGCTTAACCGACTGAGCCACCCAGGTGCCCCAACATTAACCTTTTTAATTTGTTTTAATTTTTAAAAATTTTTATTTTATTTCTGAGAGACAGCGTGAGCAGGGGAGGGTCAGAGAGAGAGACACACAGAATCTGAAACAGGCTCCAGGCTCTGAGCTAGCTGTTAGCACAGAGCCCGACGCGGATCTCAAACCCACGAACCACCAGATCATGACCTGAGCCGAAGCTGGACGCTTAACCAACTGAGCCACCCAGGGGCCCCCAACATTAACCTTTTTAAAGTGTACAATGGGGGGCTTCTGGGGGGCTCAGTTGGTTAAGCCTCTGACTCTCAATTTGGCTCTGGTCATGATTTCATGGTGGGGGGATCCGATCCTGAGTTCTGCTCCATGCTGAGCATGGAACCTGCTTGAGATCCTCTCTCTCTCTGCCCCTCTCCCCTGCTTGTGCACTCTCTCTCTCTCCAATAAAATAATAATAAAATAAAAATAAATAAGTTGAAAGTGTACAATGGCATTTAGTACATTCACAGTATTGTGCAATCCCAGCCACCCCTACCTAGTTCTAAAATCTTTCCAACACTCCCAAAACCTATCTTTTATATAGTTTCTTCTGATGCCCTCCTCCCCCAGCCTCTGGCAACCACCAGTCTCCCTGGGTTTTTCCGTGAATTTACCTATTTTGACATTTCAAATAATGGAGTCGTACAGTATGTGACTTTTTGGGTCTGGCTTCTTTCGTTAGCACAATGTTTTCAAGATTCATCCATGTTGTGGCATCTATTTTCCTTCATTCCTTTTTATGGCTAAATAGTATGCTGTTGTATGTACGTACCAGTATTTATCCATCTGTTCATTAATGCACATCTGGGCTATTTCCTCCTTTGGGTTACTGTCAGTCCTGCTATTGTAAACGTGTGTATGTATATTTGTCTGGGTGCCTTCTTCAGTTATTTGGGGTACATACCTAGGAGTTGAATTTCTGGATCATATGGAAATTCTATGTTTAACTTTTTTTTGCAGGGCTTGAACTCAAGACCCTGAGATCAAGACCAGAGCTGAGATCTAGAGTCGGATACTTAACCATCTGAGCCACCCAGGCGCCCTTCTATGTTTAACTTTTTCAGGAACCACCAAACTGTTTTCTGCAGAGGATGAACCATTTTACGTTCCCACCGGCAGTCAATAGAGGGTTCCAATTTTTCCATACCATCCAATACTTGTTATGTTTTATTTAGACAATAATATCATCGTCATCATCATCATCATCATCATCATCATTGCCTTCCTAGCGCATATGAAGGGGTACCTCATTCTGGTTTCGGTCTGTATCTTCCCATTAATTAGTGGTGGTGAGCACCTTTCATGCGCTTGTTGGCCATTTGTATATGTTCTTTGGAGAAACATCCATTCAAGTCTTTTGCCCATTTTTAAATTGGGTCATCTTTTTGTTGCCGAGTGGTATGAGTTCTTTACCTCTCCGGATACCAGCTCCCTATCAGATCAACAGTTTGCAAATATTTTCTCCTGTACGGAGGGGTGTCTTTTAACTTTCTGATAATGTCTTTTCCTGCACAAATGCCTTTCGTTTTTATTAAGTCCAAGTGATCTATTTTTTCTTTCGTTGGTTGTGCCGTGTTGTGTCTAAGAATCTATCATCAAACCCAAAGTCATGAACGTTTACCTCTATAATTTCTTCTAAGAGTTTTAGAAGAGCACCTGTATTGGGGTAGTTGATCCATTTTGAATTAATTCTTGTATGTGGTGTGAGGCTTGGGTCCAGCTTCATTCTTTTGCATATGGATAAACAGTGGTCCAGTACCATTTGTTAAAGAGACTGTCCTTCATAATTGCCAGTAAAAACCCCAGGCCCCAAGCAGAGTCTAGACTTATACTATTTTCCTTTATGACTCTCCAGGCTGCTCCGTCAGTATCTTTCTCTCTCCTTCTCCATGTATACAGAAAAACCTTGGATTGTGAGTAAATTGTTCCGCAAGTGTTCCACAAGATGAGCAAACAATTTCTAATAATATTTTTATTTTCTTAATGTTTATTTGTTTTTGAGAGAGAGAGAGAGAGAGAGACAGAACGTGAGCTGGGGAGGAGCAGAGAGAGGGAAACACAGAATCCGAAGCAGGCTCCAGGCTCTGAGCTGTCAGCACGGAGCCCGACGCGGGGCTCAAATCCATGAGCTGTGAAATCATGACCTGAGCTGAAGTTGGACGCCTAACCGACAGATCCACCCAGGTGCCCCTTTTTCTAATAAATTTTAACTTGATAAACAAGTGATGACTTGCAATACAAGTAGCACATGATGCCAAATATCACATGATCATATTATACATGAGTTTAGCTTCAGTCCTTTAGGCTTGACCCAGAGTTTACCTCTTGGGCCTGCACTGAGGGCTACATGACTATCTTCAGGTCAAGGAAAAAAAACAAATAATAAGACAAGGATTAGTGTCCCTAGCTAATGGTTATTTATGACACAGTTTGCATACTTTGTCCTTGAGATAATGGCTATTCCCTTGATACTCCACTACAACCTGAAACCGTGCCTTCACAATAACAAATGTTGTCCTACATACCAGGATAAGGGCCACTTTATCACTTTGTAGCCTTTTTACAATAACCACTCAATTCTTTCCTGTACTGCCCACTTGCCTGCTTGCTGCTTATAAAAAGCCCTGAGTCCTTGGGCTCGGGGCTGCACATCTAGAGAGTTCTGTGTTACCTCTGTGCAGTCCTGGCCAGTAATGAAGACTCCCTTAATTTGGCTTCAGTGGTCTCCTTTGGTCTCCGTGTCTCTCGGCATAACAATCACAACTGAGCCAATGGTTCTTGAAATTCGCTTTGATATACAAGTGCTTTCGATTATAAGCATGTTTCTGGAACAAATTACGCTCGCAAACCAAGGTTTTGCTGTATATATATCTTTCACCTCGAAAAAAATAAGTAAGTATAGAGACTGCCCTTTCACCAATAATTGGCCTTGAACCCCTTGACAGAAATCAATTCACTATAGACAAACAGGAAAAACCAAATATTTTTTAAAATCGGCTCAAATGCAAGCTAACCCAAGATGGAAATGGGGCAGGTCAGCACTGGGACAGACAAAATAATCTACAAATAACGATCCTTGATAAATTAGGGAAATGAATTACATTGAACAAAATTATAAAATAGTAAGTTCTTAAAAAGGAAAGGACATCAAGAATTCCAACTCTAACTAACACATGAGCACCCCCTGCAGAATCCCTAAGGAAGGACCACCCAGACTGGGTTTATTGTTTCGAGAGCTTTCAGTGTTGGGGCACCTGGGTGGCTTAGTCGGTTAAGCGTCCGACTTTCGCTTAGGTCATGATCTCGCGGTTCGGGGGTTCGAGCCCCGCGTCGGGCTCTGTGCTGACTGCCAGCTCAGAGCCTGGAGCCAGTTTCAGTCTCTGACTCCCTCTCTCTCTGACCCTCCCCTGCTCACGCTGTCTCTCTCTCTCTCTCTCTCTCTCTCCTAGAAATAAATAAAAAACATTAAAAAAAAACAAAAAAAAACGAGAGCTTTCGGTGCTGTACCGTAGTGAGAGGTTGAATTTCAGCTCCTAACATGGAACATAAAGGCTCATAAAATGAATTAGAAAGTTTTTTTTTTTTTTTGGTAGAGTTTGAGGACTGGTGTCAATTTTTCTTGAAAAGTGTCGTAGAATTCACCCTGAGAAGTCGTCTGATCCTGCCTTTGAGGAGATTTTTGATCCATGCTTCAATCTCATTTTTGTTGTTGTTTTTTTTTAAATAGGTTTGCTCCAATTTCCTCTTTCTTCCTGAGTCAGTATTGATAATTTGTCCGTTTCTAGGAATTTGTTTGTGTCATCTAAGTTGTCTAATTTGTCGGTGCCCAAGTGTTCACAGGATTCTCTGATAATCCTTTTTCCTTCTGCAAGTGTGGTAGCATTGTCCCCATTTTCATTCCTGCCTTAAACTTTTTGCATCTTCTTTTTTCTGAGTCAGTTTACCTAAAGATTTGTCAATGTTGTTGAGCTTTTCCAATTTTTCATTTCAATTGTTATACATTTCAGCTCCAGAGTTCTTTTATTTGGTTCCTTTTAATGACATCCATCTCTTTGTTGATATCCTCTGTATATATTTTTATTGTTCTATGGCTTTGTTTAATTCTCTGTCCAAAGTTTCCTTTGGCTATTTGAGCATATTTAAGATAGTTTGTTTAAAATCTTGGTCTTGACAAGTCCAATATCCGGGCTTCTTCAGGAATGTTTTCTGTCAAATATCTTTTTCCTCCGAACAAGTCATGCGTTTTCTGTTTGCTTTGTAACTCTGTTGAAAATTGCAAATTTTGAGTATGATAACTCTAGGAACTAGATTCTCTTCCTCCTTTGGAAGTTTTGCTGTTATTTCTTGTTAGGGGTTAGTCATCCATTTGTTTAGTGGCATTTCCAAACTCTTTTTGGAGACGGTATTCCTTATCATGTGTAGTCACTGAAGTCTGTTCCATTTATCTCATCGGTCAGCCACTGACCAAACACCTTTAAACACCTGGAGCCAAAAACAAGACAAAAACAAACAACACAACACAACGAAACAACACACACACATACACTCCCAACTAAAAGAAAACTCCCTGGGTCTTTTCAGATCGCCTCTGAGCTGGATATTTCTGCTCGTTTAGCCAGGACACCTGGTGTTCTACCTTAGCCTTTGCTTACTGCTTGAATGGAACCCAGAGATCAGCCTAAGGTGTGCAAGTCTAGGGTCCTCTCAGGCATTTTCTGAGCATGTGTCTGGCACTCGGCACATACTTGATAGTCTGGACTCCCTGGTATATGAAGTGGCCCTTCAGAGCCCTTATTCCCCAGTATTTTCCTCCTCAGTCTCCTTTTTCCCAGTCTTTTCTGGTTTGTCAGCTGCTTACCCCATCTGCCCTCACTTGCCCAGACAGCTATGGGCAGCATATGCCTTTAAATGTGTCCAACAGACCACCTGGGGAGCTGCTCCAGCCAGGGGATGAAGCAAAGGTCAGCAGTCCTTCAGAGAACTGCCAGCCAGGTCAAAATGCACAATCACACTTTTGAGAACAAAGTCCATATCAAGGCACCAGGAATTCAGGCTACTCTCCCCAGGGCTGTTGTTGGGCTGGGGAATGGGAGATGGGAGGCAGGTAAGCAAAAATCCTGCAACATTTTCTTACTGAATTTAGTGGCCTCTTTCTTCATTAATCATTCCCCTGCTTGCTCTAGGTTTTTTATTAGATTCCAAAGTTCCCCCCAAAGCTGACTCTATCAGTGTTCGCCAACTTAATGGTGGCTTAAATGGAGGGACCAATGCTTGAAGCTTCTCATCTGCCATTTTCCATGACGTCTTCCCAGGTAGCCTCACTTTAGCACTGGTCACTGTCGATTGTGGTTTTCTCCTTGATACCGTGCTCTCCTTAGCTCTCTCCTGTCTTGTGGACTTTGCTTCCTCTCTCCATCCTCATTTCCAGGCCTCAGGGCAGGGGTAGGGGATGGTTCTGTCCAAATGGGGACACTGTCCAATTGGGGAATCCAACCACTCCCAGAGCTGCGTCCTTTGCATTGAGGAAACCCAGCACTGAGTCTCCAATTTAGTCCTTAGAGCTCCAGACATGTGGACAACTCCCCACAGGCCACTCTAGTGAAACCATGTAAATAATTTCTGCCTAATAGGATGGAAGAAGAAGGGGCATGTCCTCACTCTCATTCTTCTCACCGTCTAGAGTATGGAGGTGGTAGCCAGAGTTCAGACCGCCATCTTGGACCGTGATGCCCACGGTGATGGAGAAGCACAAAATGGAAGGATCTCTGGCCATTGTGGAGGAATTAGCTTAGAATTGCTTACCTCCTTTGTCTCAGGGGTAGGAAAGCAACCTTTATCTTGTTTAGGTCATTGTTTTTGTTTTGCTTTGTTTTGTTTTGCTTTTTGGTTTTTTTAAAAAAGTTTATTTATTTGAGAGAGACAGAGGCAGCGTGAGTGGAGGAGGGGCAGAGAGAGAGAGAGAATCCCCAGCAGGCTCTGCACTGCCATCACAGAGTCCGACATGAGGCTCAGACTCACAAAACTGAGAGATCAGGACCTGAGCCATACCAAGAATCAGATGCTTAATGGACTGAGCCCTCCAGGCACCCCCTAGGTCATTGTTATTTTTCTTTCACTCCCCTCATGTGCAGCTGAACAATGCTTGCTTAATACAGCAGACCTTTCCAGCCCCATTCCCATATTCCAACAGTGCCGCCAGCTCCCTGCCACTGCCCTTGCCCTTCACTGCAAGCTTGTACAAGTGCCCACTCACTTGTCTCTCCCACTGTCCGAGAACATCTCCAGACCAGGGACTGTTGCTTTTTTGGATTCCTGCCACGCAATCAGCTTCTTTAAGGCAAGAAAGGGAGGGATTGGGAATGATCGCTGGCTGGGTGCCAATTGTATGTGCTTTCCATTTTATTTGTCTTAATTGTTGGAGCAACTCCATGAGGGGCAGCGCATTATCCTTGCTCTTGGGGAAACGGAGACTTACAGACACAAAGCTGCCTCACAAATGTGTGTAGATGATGAGAGATGATGCTAAGGGTGGAACTCAGATCTGCCCGGCCTGCTGTGGGCCTCTCTCCCCCACGAAAAGTTTCCATGTCAGCGCACCAGCCAAGTGATCCTTGACAAATTAATTCCCTCCGTGGTTCTCCTTTAAGGTCATCACCGTCAGCTGCTTTTCACATGCTGGTTTGGGAGGGATAAGGAAATGATTTCCCGAACCTGCTCTCGTTTGGGAAGACATGGCCTCTGCCTCTGGCTTTGATGTTCGGGGGATTGTGTGTTCCTTTATTTTATTTTTTTTAATATTTATTTATTTATTTAGAGAGCACAAGCAGGGGAGGGGCACAGAGAGGGGGAGAGAGAGAATCCCAAGCAGGTGCCATGCTGTCAGCATAGATGCCTGGCATGGGACTCGATCCCACGAACCCATGAGATCATGACCTGAGCCTGAATCAAGAGTCAGACATTTAACCATTGAGCCCAGCAGGTGCTCCTGTGTATTGTTTTAGCACTGGGACACCCTGTGGGGTAGTCGAAACCTCATGAACTGCAGAATCAGGTGCACCTGGGTTTGAAATCCATCTCTCCCACTTAATAACTGCATGATCCAGGGTGGGTACTTAGCCTGGCTGGGCCTCTATTCCTCACCTGGGGATGGTATAATGTTTGCAGAAGATGGTCAAGAGGATTAAAAGGGAACTAGGGTTGGGGGCACCTGGGTGGCTCAGTTGGTTGCGCATCCGACTTTGACTCAGGTCATGATCTTGCGGTTCATGAGTTCGAGCCCTGCATCGGGTTCTGTGCTGACTGCTCAGAGCCTGGAGCTTCCTTCGATATTCCATGTCTGCCCCTTCCCTGCTTACACTCTGTCTGTCTCTCTCTCAAAAATAAATATTAAAAAAATAAAAGGGAAATAGGGTAACAGAGACCAGAGCACAAGTGACTTGCAGCAAATCTGACCTGGCCTCCTGGCCCTACCTCTCTCCTCTTTGGGGTTTGGAGCTGGGGGATTTGATTTTGTTTACATTGAAATTGAAATGACACTGAAATGGCAGACTGTATTACTGGTCACAGATATTCTGTACCACTCACTTCCGGGTGCCATACTTTTCTGTCCTGTTGAGCAGGACTGGGGGTGTGATTTTGGCCAATGTCAATGGAAGTGCTATGTGGAAGGTCCAGACAGAAGCTCTAACATCCTGGGCATGTTTTGTCCTTCTGTCTTATCCTTTCCTCCAGGAAATCAGCTGTGTTCCAGATGAAAGCAGTTCCATTGGGCTGGACCCACAGCTCACACATGAAGGACATGTCCTTCAAGCAACAAATACTCCTACGTTGTTGTAAGACTGGAGCCATTGGTCACCGCCATGGAGCCTCGTCTGAATGGATCCATGCCTTTGACATTTAGCGTCTGACAGTGCCATGCAATACTTTTCTTTGTGAACTTTTCTATGCATTTCTGGGTTTTGTGGAGGGTACTTTAAAAATAAGCACATATTTTTCTTGTTATAAAAATTGTATACATTGCAGAAAACATTTTTCCGTCTTTTTCTTGTATTTTTGCAAATTTCTTTTTTTCTTTTAGAGTGTGTGTGAGTGTGTGTGTGTGTGTGTGCGTGCGCGCAGGCAAGAAGGGCAGAAGGAGAGAGAGACTCTTAAGCAGGGTCCATGCTCAGCGTGAAGCCCAACGCAGGGCTCAATCTCTTGACCCCGGGATCGTGACCTCAGCCGAAACCAAGAGTAGGATGTTCAACTGACTGAGCCACCCGGGCTTCCCGCCATTTGCTTTCATTGAGAATCTGGTAGAAGGTTTTAAAGCTAGAAGCCTGTTGGCTGCCGGGTCCCTCCTTCCTGCCCAGACCTGTGCTCTCTGGCTCAGCGTGCTATATGAGGCCTCTAATGAGGTTTGTGGGGCACCTCACACAGTAAGGGGGGGAGCATTCAGGTTGTGGGACATCTCCAGATAGTTGTATGACTAATGTGATCTTCCCCAGAAAGGAATTTCATCCCTCAGCACTCGGCGCCTCTCAAATACCTAGTTAGCAGCGCACTTACAAAGAGATTAGACCAGGTCACCGGCCTTCTGTCTTCCCCTGGGCTCGTCCCTCCAGAATCAGAGGAGGAGTGGGTCTCAGACCGGCTGCTTTGTTTCTTTCTTCCCCATTTTCCGTAGCACCTGTCTGCATTTTATTTTGTGTGTGGGTTTGTTTTTTGTTTTTTGTTTTTTTTTTGGCTCATGAAGTTTTAAAAACTTTTACTGCAGTTCAGGGGATTTCTGGTTATGATAATAACAAAATAGCTCAGACTAATCTGATCCTTAAACAGATGACAGTGGTAAACTCTAGACAAAATGTTTTAGAAAGGTATTGTGTTATGGTACTGGAGGGCAACTAGAAGGAGACAGAAACCAGAGGGTATTTGATGGAAGGGAATTGCTCGATGGGATCCGGTGTTTTGTGGGTTTTCCCTGGAGGTATGACCAGTCCCTGACAGCTCAGGGTGACAAAAAGTCAGGCACAAAGGCAGAGTCAGCCACATTCAGCCTTCTCCTAAAGGTAAGGTCACGTACCGGAAACTGGAGAGAGGAGCCATGAGGGGCGAGCCTCCTCAAATCTGCGTAGAAATTCCCTTTAAATCCGTGGCTGTCCCCCAAACTGTATTACGCGTGGCACCAGAGATAAAGGACATTTTACAACGATGAAAGAGTCAGTTCGTCAGGAAGACATCATCATCCTAACTGTGTATTTTTTTTGAAGTTTATTTACTCTGAAAGAGAGAGAGAGTGTGTGTGTGTGTGCAAGGGAGGGGTACAGAGAGAGGGAGAGAGAGAATCCCAAACAGGGCCTGTGCTGATAGGGTGGAGCTCAAGATGGGACTCGAACCCATGAACCATGAGATCATGACCTGAGCCTAAATCAAGGGCGGGTTGCTTAACAGACTGAGCGATCCAGGCGCCCCACAAGGTGTATTTTCCTGGCAACAGAGTTTCCAAGCACTTGAAAGAAAAATCGAGAAGTAAAGGGAGAACTAGGAAACACAAGGATGGTTGAGGGCTTACCAGACCTCTTTCAGGAACTGATGGGATGGGACCCCCCACCCCTGACTCATACCACACTCACGGTGCATGTGACTCTACCTCGTGGGAGCCTTCCCCACACCAAACAATTCTGCGCAACGCCAGCTGCGTGTTCCACACTTTCATTCCGTTCTGACACTGCCTACCCAGAGATCATGTCTGGCCCCACAGGTGTAAGGGCTCCGTCCCCCGAGGCTGTCCCCCACTTCAGATGCCAATCGCTGGCAGTAGGTCCCCAGGTGACTCACAACTTCCTCTCAACTTGGCTATAAATAGAAGTTCCCTTTGGATTTAGTTATTCCTGGAACAGCTCACAGAGTTGAGGGAAACACTTGGATTCACCAGTTTATTAAAGATGTGATAAAGGGTACAGATGAGCAGGCAGATGATGAGATACATAGAGCGAGGTCGGGACGGTCCCAAATGCGGGAGCTTCTGTCCTCGTGAGGTTGGGGTGGGTCACCGTCCCAGAAGGTGGGTGCGCCCGCCAACCCAAAAGCTCTCTGAACCCCAAACTATTGGGATTTCTTATGAAGGGTTCACCATGGAGGCATGACCAATCATGAATTCCATTTTCAGTCCCTGTATTTTCATTCTCCAAAGAAGGGAGAGAGGCTAGACATGGAGCTGGAGGCCCATCATGAAATCCAAGTGGGCAAACTCCATTAGGTCTTAAGACCCAGGAAGGATCTCCCTCCTGGAGACACCCTCCCCCACTCCAAGTCGTCTTCCTGTTTCTTGAAAGGGAGCACATGCTGGCAGCTGAGTGCACTATCAGCCTGCTTCCTGCCCGTAGAATTTGGGGAGTCTTAAAGCCTTCTTTCAGTCCATTCTCTGGACCTTTTAGTTTGGGCTTGCAGGCTTCGGCTGATGGAACATTCTCCAAGGCCCTGTGCACGTCCCCAGGGCGCCCACCATTAGACAAGATGCTCCTCCACAGACCTTCCCTGAGTTCTCCTGCTTCCTGCTCTAGCAGCTGGCCGAGCGGATCATGAGTCACATCCCTCATCTCTCCAAGTGGCAGTCCAGCCACACCCAGGGCCTCCCCTCTAGACTCTGCTTTCTGGACAGTGAGCGAATCTCCTAATTTTAGAGTGTTTTATAATCTAGGTAGCCTGAGAGTTTCCCAGATCTTCAAATCTTGGCTCCTTTCTTTTTCTTTTCTTTTTTTAGGTTTATTTATTTAAATAATCTCTACCCACCACATGGGGCTCGAACTCACGACCTGAAGGTCATGAGTTGCACGCTGTCCTCAGTGAGCCAGCCAGATGCTCCAAGTCTTGGCTCTTTATCTTGATAGTTCTTCCATCAATGTATCTGTTACCTCTTGAATTTTACTAAAAGCAGCACCTTTTTGCACATATTGTGTATTACAGATACTGAATTCCCAATTTAAAAACCTTCCCACAAACAAAGCCCCAGGGCCAGATGGCTTCCTTGGTAAATTCCATCCAACATTGAAGGAGAAAATAATAAAGCCAATATCACACAAACCCTTCTGGAAAGTAAAGGAGGAAGGAGTAGTTTCCAGTTTGTTCGATGATGCCAGCATCAGTCCTGAAACCAAAATATGACAGAGATGCTAGAAGAAAATTACAGACCAAGGCCCTCATGAACGTGGATATATAAATCTTTAACAAAATATTAACAGATTGAATCCTGCAATATACAAAAAAGAGTAACACATTATTCTAAATGGGATTTATCCTATGGGTACAAGGTTGGTATCATTTGGGAAATCAACTATAATTCACTGTATGAACAGAATAAAGTAGAAAAAACCATGTGATGTCTCAGTAAATGTCAAAAAAGCATTTGAAAGATTCAACACTCATTCATAATGAAAATCTCAGAAAACTAGGAATACAAGGCAATTTCCTCACTCTGATCAACACTATCTGTGAAAAACCTATAGCCAATATAAATAAAACCCCTTTTAAAAAATGTTTATTTATTTATTTTTGAGAGAGAGAAAGACAGAGAATCCCCAAGCAGTCTTCATGCCATCAGCCCAGAGCCCGACATGGGACTCAAATTCACATACCGCAAGATCATGTCCTGGCCAAAATCAAGAGTCAGACACTTAATGGACTGAGCCACCCAAATATCCCTAAAATCCCATTTTAATAGCACCTAAAACAAGAAAAAAAATACTTCAGAAAAAATATATCAAAATATGAGCAAGAACTCTGCCATGTAAATCACATGACAATCAGAAGAAAATTCTAGAAAATTCTAGAAAACCTAAATAAATGGAAAAATGTGTCAGGTTTATGGATTGGAAGATGTCAATTCTCTCCAAATCGAGCTATGAATTTAATGTCATATCAGTCAGTCTCAATTAAATTAAATTTTTTCGGTAGAAACTGACAGGTTGATTAAAAAATTGCAGTGGAAACGTAAAGAACCTAGAGTAGCCAAAACGATCTTGAAATAGAACCGGAGGACTCACAAAGCCTGATTTCAAGACTCCTATAAAGCCATAGCAACCAAGACAGGATGGCATTGGCGTATAGGCAAATGGATCAATCTAGAGTCCACTCATAGATGATCAATTAATTTTTGACAAAGACACCAAGGTAATTCAATACCTTGGAAAAGGTATTGAAAGGAAAGTCTTTTCAACAAACAGTGCTGGAACTATTGGATAAAGGTACAGGAAAAAAATGAAACTTGTCCCCTATTTCCAGGGGACAGAGCATGAGTGGGGGAGGGACAGAGAGAGAGGGAGACACAGAATCTGAAGAAGGCTCCAGGCTCTGAGCTGTCAGCACAGAGCCCGACGCGGGGCTTGAACTCACAGACCGCGGGATCATGTCCTGAGCTGAAGTCAGATCCTCAACCAACTGAGCTGCCCAGACACCTCCTTCTAGTAAAAATTTAAATGATTGTTTTCATAACCTTGGAAAAGGGAAGGTTTTCTCAGAGTGGACACACACACAAAAACATTAAACAAAATTAAAAACTGATTAAATTGGATATTTTTGAAATTCAAATTATCTGCTTATTGAAAAGTCAGATTGTCGGGAAAAGATTTACAATACATATATCTGACAAAAGACCTATATCCAGAATATATAAAGAACGCCTGCAAACAAATAACAAAGAAACAAATGATTTGAGCTGATATCTAACAAAAGAAGACATGTAAATGGCTAAAAAGGGACATGGAAAGATGTTCAACATTGTTAGTCACCAGGAAATGCAAGTTAAAACCACCAGGAGATACCATTTGTCACCCCCAAGGATGACTAAAAAAGAGAGACAATGGCAGATGTGATGAGGGTGTCAAGCAACTGGAATGCTCGTACTGGTAGGAGGGTGAAACAAAAATTTGGGAAGCGCACACATCCATCTGTCCTATGACCCAGTACTTCTGTTCCTAAATATTTATCCCGGAGAAGTAAAACATACTGTCCAGAAAAACTCTTGAACAAGAATATTTGGGGCGCCTGGGTGGCTTAGTCGGTTAAGCGTCAGACTTTCGCTTAGGTCATGATCTCGCGGTTCGTGGGTTCGAGCCCCGCGTCGGGCTCTGTGCTGACTGCCAGCTCAGAGCCTGGAGCCTGTTTCAGTCTGTGACTCCCTCTCTCTCTGACCCTCCCCTGCTCGCACTGTCTCTCTCTCTCTCCTAGAAATAAATAAAAAATAATAAAAAAAAAAGAATATTTGTAGCAGCTTTATTCATAATTGCCAAAAACTGAAAACAGCTTCAAAATCTATCAGCAGAGTGGATGCATAAATTGCCATGGACTATTCAGCAATAAAAATAATGCAGCGAGGGGCACCAGCTGGTTTAATGGATGGAACTAGCATGACTCTTGATCTTGGGGTCATGAGTTTGAGCCCCACGTTGGGTGCGGAGATTACTTAAAAACCTAAAAGATTAAAAAGATAATATAGTGATACATGTGCAACAACGTAAATATATCTCAACAATATCACAGGGAAAGAAACCAGACACAAAAGAATACCTACTGTATAATCCCATTTCTATAAAGTTTAGAAATAGGTAAAAACAATCTATGGATATATCGGAACAGTGATTTCCTGTCGGGGATAAAGGTTAACTGAATGGGGCATTCGAGAATTTTCAGAGTACTAGAATTGCAGTTTCTTCCTTTTTAAATTTTTAAAAAATGTTTATTTATTTTTGAGAGAGAGAGAGACAGAGCATGAGCAGGGGAGGGGCAGAGAGAAGGAGACACAGAATCTCAAGTAGGCTCCAGGCTCTGAGCCGTCAGCACAGAGCCTGACACGCGGCTTGAACTCATGAACCGCAAGATCATGACCTAAGCCAAAGTCGGACGCTTAACCGACTGAGCCACCCAGATGTCCCTAGAGTTGCATTTAATGTTGCCTTTCCTTTGGTATTTTCTTCTGCGCAATGTCAGCTTAAAGAGTCTTTGCCCGGGCGCCCGGGTGGTTAAGCATCCAACTCTTGATTTCAGCTCAGGTCATGTTTTCACCCTTCAGTTCATGAGATCGAGCCCCGTGTTGGGCTCTATGCTGACAGTGAGGAGATCTGTTTGGGATTCTCTCTCTCTGCCCCTCCCTCATTTATGCTCTCTGTCCCGAAATAAATAAATGAAAACTTAAAACAAAAACAAAACAAAAAAAAAAGAGAGAGAGAGTCTTTGCCCAGATAGATATTTGAAAGAATATATATGTAATTTTTTCCCTCTTATTTCACTTTCATCTGTCCAGAGCCCATTTAGAGGGGAGAATGCCGGACTCTAGCCCAAGAGAGAACAGGGCTTTCTTTCCACAGGAACTCCCCTCCGCCTGCTAGGTGTTGCTTCTGGCCACGAGGAGAAGCAGCAGCTGCTTGCGGGAGAGCCTGAGAGTGTCAGCCTCTCCACAAAGGGGCGTTTGTCCCTTCCCTGCACATGACCATCTTTCTCTAAATGGCCTCATTTCCTCATCACTGCAGCCTGAAATTAGCCTGTTGCCTTGAAATGAAAACAAAAGCACAGTCCTGGAAATGCTCAGAGGAAGACAAAACTGAAATTGTTACCTGCAAAAAAAAAAAAAAAGGACAATCCTCTAAATGGAATATAGGCATCTTGCGATACACGTGGACCCCGGAGGAAGTGACTGTTGGGTGCTGGGCTCTGGTCTGCGACATCAGATGCGGGCAGCTGGGGTTCGCCGAGGCACACACAGTGAGAAGCGCGCCAGCCTGACTTAAGGTGTCAGGTTTAGTGGCACCTACACTTTATCCCCCATCTAAAGAGCAGCTGGTCTTGGCGTAAGTTGAAAGGAACGCTGGTGTTCCAGAGCCTTCTCCGAAGCCAGGTCTACGTGACAGCCGCTCTCAGCAACAACTTGTTCCAATTCAAGCAGCGGCCAAGCAATTACTGCTGATCTTCCACAGACCTTCGCGCAGCTCTGTCTGAGGGTGTTGCGAGCCGGGAGCCAGAGTTATTTGGGAATGGTGAACGCAAGACGTGAGAAGAGAAAGCTGTTTGAGAAATCATCTGCGGCTCATAGCTGAGGTACTGGCATCCTCTCCGTTTAATCACTGGGAAGACAGCTGCATGGACGCCTTGCTCAGAATCCGTTCTGGGTTTCTTCTGTTAAAGGTGCCAACAGAGTTGGCATATGGGCCACAAGGGAGGGCGTCGACAGCTAGGTTTTCTTCATGCACATTAGTTAGCTGTGAATAGCTTTTGGGTGTTTCCAAAAACTCCATCCACCCCTGGAAGAACAAAGACTTGGCACCCGTGAAGAGACTAAAAGAATGTGCTGGAATCACTATCTTGAAAAGCTGTCTGCACCTCCACGTTCATTGCAGAATTATTTATATAGCTAGGGCAGGACAATGACCTAAGTGTCCACTGACCGGTGAATAGATACAGAAAATGGGGTGTAGACCAATATGTATACACCCATGTGGTGCACGCATGTGCCCATGCACACGCAGAGAATATTACTCAGCCATAAAAAAGAGGGAACTCCTACCATTTGCTGCAAATAGAGAAACTTTGAGAGCACTGTGTTACGTGAGCTAGGTCAAGCAAAGACAAATACATCATCCGTTTTACGTGGAATCTTAAAAAAATAAAATTAAAATCATAGATACAGAGAACAGACTGGTAGTTGCCAGAGGTAGGGGTGGGGTGGTGGGCCAAAAGGTACAAACTTTTTTGTTTGGGGTAGGGTGAAGGGGGTCAAAAGGTACAAACTTCCAGTTATAAGATGGGTAAGACCTGGGGGTGTTATGTAGGGCACAGCCACTATAGTCAACAATACCGTGTCACATATTTGAAAGCTCCTAAGGGAGTAGATTTGGAACATTCTCATCACAAGAAAAAAATTACAACCATGCCTGGTGATGGGTATTACGTAAGCCTCTTGTGGAATCGTTCCGTAATACATGCACGTATCGAATCATTATGTTGTACACCTAAAACCAATGCGATGTGCATGTCAATTATCTCTCTTCTTAAAGGAGGGCTGTGCTGCTCAATCCTGGATGTTTGCCGGCAGAGGGTCCGATGGACACCAGGTGCTTGGAAGCTTTCCCTCAGGAGGGTATTGGGAAGGGACCTCTCCTTTGGACACATCTCAGGCCTGCTGGGCGTGTCCCAATTCCCCTGCACGCTGATACGGAATGTCCTTCCGGGTTTTGTCTTGGGGACTGTGCAAAGCACGGAGCGCTGACCCGCTGCTCACAGTGAAAAGCAAATCTCAAACCTGCTTCTGACAGGTTTTCTAAGTGTTTCATCTTCTCTTTCTCCCACTTGATGGCTTCAAGGATGGGGGGCGGGGGGCACCACAAAGGCTCTTAGAGGGGAAGGAATGAACCAGCTTTCCTCATCCGTCCCTCCAGTGCAACTTTCCAACCTGAAAAAGCGCCCTTCCTCTCCCTGGTGACCTTGGAGCAGAGACTCGGCAGGCTTCCCAGGAGGGGCGGGGTTCCTTCTCCGGGCCACGCCCCTCTCATCCCCGCTTTCGCTCCCCGCCCCCAATCACCTTCCCCAGAGGAAAGGTCCCAAGGCCCCAATGTGTTTATCCCTCTGCTTCCTGCCTGCCTGCCTGCCTCGAGTTCCCTGTCTTTTCCAGCTTGGCATTCTGTTCCGGCCACTTTTATTTATCGAAATTTTGCATTATGTTTCGTTACTATAAAATGGACCTCAAAATATATACAAAAAACACTAACTTCTACTAATGACATTTTTAAACATGCAAGATTCTAAGGTTCCTAAATGACAGTCTCTTTCTAGCCCACCTCTCCCTCTGACTTTTAAAATTTTTCATTTATTTTTATTTTTAATTCTGGTAACGTAATACAAAATGTCCCAACTTAGCCACTTTTAAGTGTACATTTCAGTAATGTTGAGGCCGTTTGTATTGTGTGCGACCACCACACCAGCATTCATCTCCAGAACTTTGGTTTTTTAAATTCCTAACCTTAGGGGCACCTGGGTGGCTCAGTCAGTTGAGCGTCCAATTCTTGACTTTGGCTCAAGTCGTGATCCCAAGGTCATCGGATTGAGTCCTGTGTCGGGCTCTGAGCTGAGCGTGGAGTCTGCTTGAGAGTCGCTCTCTCTACACCTGCCCCTCCCCGACTGTCTCTAAAAAGAAAATAAAAATAGGGCTGCCTGGGCGGCTCAGTCGGTTAAGTGGCTGACTCTTGGTTTCAGCTCAAGTCATGATCTCATGGTTTTGTGAGTTCGAGCCCCACATTGGGCTGTGTAGTGATGGCATGGAGGCTGCTTAGGATTCTTTGTCGTGCACACGCTCTCTCTTTCTCTCTCTCCCTCCCCCACTCAGGCTGTCTGTCTCTCAAAAATGAAATAAACTTAAAAAATAAATAAAAATAAATAAATTCCTAACCTTATTTTTGAGAGCAGTTTTAGGTTCACAAAAAAATTGATCAGGAAGTACAGAGGGTTCCCATACATCCCGGTCCCCCCCCACCCCAGCACCCCCAACTAGTGACATCCCAGACCAGAGTGGTGTCATTTGTTATAATCAGACCTACATTGACCCATGATTATCACCCAGGGTTTTTCAGAACTTTTTTGTCTTGGGAAACCGAAACCCCACACCCATTAAGCCATAACTCCCACACCCCTCTCCCCCAGCATCCTCCCCCCCCACCCCCCGCAACCCCTATTCTACTTTCTTCTCTACAAATCTGACCATTCTAGGTACCTCGTGTAAGTGGAATCACACAGTATCTGCCCTTTTGTGCCTGGTTTATCATCTCACTCGGCATAATGTCTTCAGGATTCATCCCTGCTGTAGCGGGCGTCAGGATCGCCTTCCTTTTCCTTTCCTTTCCTTTCCTTTCCTTTTCTTTTCTTTATTTATTTCAAGAGAGAGACAGCGTGAGCAGGGGAGGGGCAGAGAGAGAGGGAGACACAGAATCTGAAACAGGCTCCAGGCTCTGAGCTGGCAGCACAGAGCCTGATGTGGGGCTCGAACCCACAACCATGAGATCATGACCTGAGCTGAAGTCTGTCGCTTAACCGACTGAGCCACCCAGTCGCCCCTTGCCTTCCTTTTCAAGACTGAAACAATATTCCACCACATGGATGGACCACATTTAATTCATCCATGTCAGGACTTGGGTTGCTTCTACCCCGCGGCCATCATCGTGGATAATGCTACTATGTACATGGATGTACCAATATCTCTTTGAGACCCTACTTACCCTACTTTCAATTCCTTGGCATATGTACTTTGAAGTGGAATTGCTGGATCACATGGTAATTCTGTGCTTAATACTTTTCAGGAGCTGCCATATTGTTTTCCACAGCGGCTGCCCCATTTTAGGCTTCTGCCAACAGTGCACAAAGGTGGCACTTCTCTCTCTCTCTCTCTCTCTCTCCTCTCTCTCTGTCTTTCATAGCAGCCTTCGTCACATGTGTGAGGTGCACTTTTGCTTTGTAAGCTTTTATTAAAAGCCCAGTGTCTTTCAGTCAAAATGGAGTTTCTTTCAAATCCTAACTAGACACTTTGCCGTTTATCCGTTTATTTTCTTTCTCGACATGTGCTTCCCCACTCTGATTTAAGTGTAACTGCCTTGGTGTCTTCAGCTGGGGGGACAATTTAGCCAGGAGAGACATCTGTCCCCACAGACAGAGCCTGGAGCAGTGTAGCCGAACTTCCCGGCTTAGAAGGCTCCCTCCTGTTTCACTGTCCCGCAGCGTCCATGCCAAAGTTCTGTGCTCCCCACAAGAGAAGAGCCTTTGCAGACAGACAGACGGTGCTTCGTTTTTTTTGTTTTTTTGGTTTTTTTTAACTGGCTGTTACATGTGAGAATCTAGTGGTAGCAGCTTTAATCCCCCTGAGAAATAATGAAAAGAGCTTAAAACCCGGTGATAATGGAAGGTTCTCAGTAGGAAAACAGTGTACATCATGGCAACGCATTCTAGAATCACGTGGAATTTACTAGAGGCAAGTAGCACAGTTGAAGGAGGTGGTGTTTCCAGGGTGGCCTGCTTGGGTTCCTGCCCCTTGAGCGGGGTGGGAAGGCAGCTTCTCTCCCACTAGAGGGCGACAGATTCCTTTGTCCAGATCCTTCTGGGGCATCCCAGGAAGGCCTCTTCTCTTCATAGCTTGGGCTGGGCCTCTGGGGTCTATTTTTAGGCCCTTCAGGATGGCCTTGGGCATTCAGGCCCCAGGCCCCCCCCCCCACCCTCCAGCCAGG
>NW_027532592.1:2642243-2691678 GCF_008692635.1 Crocuta crocuta
ATTCTCTCTCTCTCTCTCTCTCTCTCTCTCTCTCTCTCTCTCTCTCTCTCTCGGGACCTTAGCCCTGAGCCTCTCAGGGGAAGCAGGCCATGAGGGTGAGAAAACAGACCACCCTCCCCAGACCACTCCCACCTCCCCAAACTGCGTGTTCCCAAAACCGAGGTGAACTTCTGAAGGCAAAGAAAAATGGCGCCGTCCAAAGGAAAGTGCTTTCACGAACTCTGCCTTCCTCTGCGCGGCCTCTTGAAAGTTGAAGGCAGTTTGAGAGGCACAGGAAGCCATCTCCTCGGCTCCCTTTTGCTTGATTGTGTGGCCTCCTGGTGGCACTGGGACCACGGAAGCTTTGAGAGCCACCAGTTAAAAGAGCAGCCGCCTAGTCCACACCCTTGGTGGTTCCAACTCGGTAGACACAGGGTGTGGCCCCAGAATCTGCTTTTTCGGCAAACACCTCATTTGATTCTCAGGCAGACCATCCCTTGAGAAACTTTCCATTTGGCTGTGGGGCTCCTGGACTTAGTCTGAAGAGTTCAAATGTGAGTTCTGGGTTCCGGGAGGCAGAGCCATGCAGGAATTTCAACATATTTTAGTATTTCGGTTAGAGACCACTTGCCCCCAGCAGGCCCCCATCTCAGGCCCCAAAACATGGTGTCTCCCAGAAGCCCCCATCTCCATTCTGAATTGAACTGCATTCCATTAGAGGCTGAACTGCCCTTCACGACTGTATCGAACTAACACACAAGCTCTACCTTAATGCTAGGGGTACACCTAGGGCTTTCAATAAGGGGACCAATGATTTTATCTGAAAAAGAATGGTCTGGCTGCAAGATGGAGTATTTGATAGGAGGGGGCCAGGGCCAGGGCCAGGAAGGGCCATTAGGAGGGTACCATGGTGGTCCAGATGAGATGGCTTGGTCTGATGGGTGACAATGGGGATTCTAGCTGTCGTTGGCTATGGGCATATGTAGGAAGAAGAAATGGGGCTTGGTCATGACTTGAATGTGCACCATGGGTTGGGGGGCAGAGATTGAGACTGAGTGTTGAGGGAGAGTATAGTGGTGATTGGCTGTTGCGCCCAGCTTTGCCATAAAACTGAGCCACCCAGGTGCCCCAGTGACGCTGATTTCAAAGGTCTGACCTCCAGATCTTAAAATTGTGTTGTTTTAAGCCACTAAGTTTTCGGTAAGTTGCTACAGCGGCAATGGGAAGCTCAGACCCACACCAACTACCCCTCATCCTTTTCAAGAGACAACAAAGAACAGATTTCAAATGAAAGAATGAGGGGCGCCTGGGTGGCTCAGTTGGTTAAGCGTCTGACTTCGACTCAGGTCATGATCTCACGGTTCATGGGGATCGTAGCCCCACGTCGGGCTCTGTGCTGACAGCTAGCTCAGAGCCTGGAGCCTGTTTCAGGTTCTGTTTCTCCCTCTCTCTTTGACCCTCCTCTGCTCACACTGTCTCTCTCTCTCCCTCTCTCTCTCAGGAATAAATAAAACATTAAAATTTTTTTTTAAAAACGAATGAATGAATTGTATATAACAACACATGGATATATAATAAATGAATAACCTATATAATGCCCATTTCCAGGCCACAGTCATTGAAATGAGGGACCGTGTAGAATGCTTAGCAACCTTTTATAAATACCTTTCCTAGTTAGAACTCTTCAGGCCGGAACTACATTTCCCAGGATCTCTTGCAGCTAGGACACAAACATGGGACCCGGGCACCACCAATCAGACGCACCTTTGTGAGACAAACCCCTGGAGGAATTCTTTACCGGTGCAGGGGAGCAATTGCTGAGCTCTGGGGCAGAGGGCAGCAGGAGCCGGTCCGGAAGGGGCCGTCCCCTCTCTCTTGGTGTCTGAAGAGCCAACGGGGCCCCTGCACTCGGCAGCAGTGGGAAGATGATGGGGGTGGGGGGGGCGGGTCCAGGCTGGGGGGCCTGCAAGCCTGATTTTCTGGGCTTCCCGGAGAAGCTGTAAGCCCCACCGCATCCTTCAGTACATCAACTTGCCGCATGACCTTCCCGTGTGGACTTTTTTCTCTGCACCTAAGAGCTCTGCTTGCCACACCGCGTCTTGGCATGGCAGTGAGGAGCCCCCCACCCCCACCCCCGACCCGTTTTAGCCGCCGGAAGGGGAAGCTTTGGGCTTTCCCAGCCAGAATCGCGCAGTGAGGCTGGGAGACGGAGCTCATCTAACCCCAGCTGCAGAGGCCACGGCAGCCACGGAGCAGCTGGGTCTCTGTGTGAGGGGAGGGGCCGTGGAGAGAGACCGGGGCGGGACAACGAGCCAGGAAAGCTCCCAGTGGGTTTCTGTGGGCTGCAGAAGGGGCCCTCTGGGCCAGGCGTGGGTCACTGACATGTTTATTCAGATACTGGGTCGGGGAGCTGCTGGAAGCATCTTTTGGAGTCACTCCCCCCACCCCACCCCCACCGCCTGGGGGTAGTGAGTCCCCATTTCCGGTCTGGGGAGCGTGCCTGAAGTGTTCCCAACTTTGCCGGGGAAGAGACCCTGGATGAGACCGCCGGATGTGAGCGGAGCCTCTACACACACCGCTTCCAGGAGCTCGTGGTCGGGGGACGCTGTCAAGGGTGTGACAGATGTGCCTTCTCCCGAGGAAGAGGCCATCTCCCTCTGGAGTCTTGTCAGGATTAGTCCTTGATGTTCCGAAGTCACTGACAGTTGATAATCACTTTGGAAACCCGAGATATTGGGAAGAGTGTCTTCGTGAAGGAGATTTTACACTGTGCCTTCACTCCGAAGAATGTTCTAGAAAAAAAGAGCATTGGCCAGAAAATTAAATGTTATATAGAGTCTTTGAGAGTAAAAAGCATTTAAAGATGCAGTTGTACGGGGGCACCTGGGTGGCTCGGTTGAGCATCTGACTTCCCCTCAGGTCATGATCTCAGGGTCGGTGAGTTTGAGCCCCACATCGGCTCACTGCTGTCGCACAGAGCCCACTTCAGTCCTCTGTCTTCCTCTCTCTGCCTCTCCCCTGCTCACGTTCTCTCTCAAAAAATAAATGAAAACAATAAAAAAAAAAAAGAGAGAGAGAGGAGGTTGAGGAGAAGTTTTTGATTATGATTGCCTAAATCTACCCTTACACATTTTTTTCCTTTGGCCAGAGGCCAAAACATCCTAATCCAAAATCTTTAGAAGGGTAAAAGTGAAGACCTTGCCAATAATGAATAATTTGATAATAATGAATCTAGGTGCATGATCAGAATTTTTCCAATATTCCTTCAGCAGAATAATTTCCCAAGAAACGAATTTTGACATTTGTGTTTTAATTGGAGGGTGGGGGTACATGAGGACATTAACTGATGAGCAAATTAGGCTTAGGGGAAAACCAGTCCCTCGAAGGGAGCCCAGCTCGAATGACGTCTTGGGCACATCCTGCCTTCCTTAAAGACGTGTATGCCTTATTCATTACACTAGGAAGTTGAGCCCCAGAGAGGGTTTGGTCCGGGCCTGACCCTACAAGTTAGAAGTTCAAGTGGAATTCTGATAGTGACTAAGATTACTGCCCATTGCAATACAAAACTCAGCGGTCCATGGAAAATTGTGCTTTGCTGATATGGCTGCGAGAAATTACAATCGTGGCAGATGTGGATACAGTGAGTTCTACCTGAACAATAGCTTCTATTTAACACTTGTTTGCCCAAGTGCATGTTCATTTAAAGAGTCTTAATTTTTTTTTAATATTTTTTTATTTATTTCTAGGAGAGAGAGACAGCATGATCAGGGGAGGGTCGAGAGAGAGGGAGTCACAGACTGAAACAGGCTTCAGGCTCTGAGCTAGCTGTCAGCACAGAGCCCGACGCGGGGCTCGAACCCATGAACCGCGAGATCATGACCTAAGCGAAAGTCGGACGCTTAACCGACAGCCACCCAGGCACCCCTCATTTAAAGAGTCTTTAAAGAAGGTCCCCAGCTCTGCTTGGTATACGGAGTGAACACAGAAGACCCAGGGCCACCCTTCCCAACCAGGAGTGGGTGATGACCCTTTGTTCCCACAACCACCCAACTCACCCACGAGAGAAGATTCTTCCCATTCTTCTTCAAGTCCATTACTTTTCTGATGGGCATTCTTGGCCAGCCTCCGGACCCCTCAGAAAGAACTCCACGCTGTTCCCTCTTGCTCACCTAAGACACTTTCTTTCCCCAGAGCTGGATGTCACAGCCTGGCAGTCCTTGGCTCTGTCCCTATGTGCCCACGTGACCTCCGTTCGGCAGCAAAACAACACACCCATCTGCCCACCTACCCCCCGAGGCCTACAAGACAATGCTTCTTGACACTTAGACCCCAAATAACGTGCACCCTTTACTCAGATCACCTGCCGTGCAGGACAGGATCCCGTCTCTCCCCAAGATCTTTGAAGTCCCCGGAGCGCGCTAGGCAAAGGTCACCTGTTAGTTTTCTCCACTGGGGCCACCAGTTTCATGCCAAGATGGTCTAACAGGAAGCAATCTGCACATGTTGTTTGTTTCTGCTTCGAGGTGACCCCAGCCCTTCCTGCACCCCAGGAAGCGGGATGTAGTTACTCTCCAATAATCTATAAAATACCAAGAATCACCTACTCAACATTTTGCAAAGGATAGTGAGTGTTTTCAAGTACAATAGCCTCAGGGGGACATGGTAACGTATCCTGCTTTGGAAAGGACGAAAACATCCCGTTTAGCCCTGTGCTTCCTTTCCCTCCCCGAAGGAATTTGCTATTGTTTGTAAATAGAGGATACTTCTAGAATCAGCTTTATTCAACTGAGTTTCCCACTTGGCCTTTCTGATCATTCTTAGCGGGTTGGCTTTGATTTTTCTTTTTTTTTTTTTTTTTTCCAACCACGTCTATTGAGGTACAATTTACGTACAACTAAATGCACCTGTTTTTAAGTAGCCGGTTCAAGGAGTCTGGGCAAATGTATATATCCATGTAACCCCAGGCACACACGTGAGACCTAGAATATTTTCCGTCACCCCAAAGGTTTCCTCACGCCCTTCTGCTGTCTGTCTCCCTCACCACCCCTAGCTCAAGGAAGCCACTGATGTGCTTTCTGTCACCATCGACTCCTTTTGAAGGGCTTTGATTTTAACGAGACTACACTGTAGTCAAAAAAGTGGAGTTTCTATGCGTTCTGCTTGAGACATGGTAAGGGGACCATGCCGCCCAGTGTCACATTGGAAACATTCGCATGTTACAGTATAACATGTGCCCCTTGGCTGACTTCCTTTCTTTCACTAGTGCGGTAAGTTGTTTTCAAAGATGGTGCCAACAATCCATCCAGCCCCTGACCACACGCCACCCCTCCCCTCTAGAGGTGGGACCCATGTTCCCCGCCCCCCCCCAAACCAAGAGTGTCTCTGTAATTTGATTGGACCGGGAGAATATGGAGGAAGTGATGTGCTCTGTGAGTCTAGGCCCAGGCCTTACGAGGCCAAATAGTGTCTGTCTGCTTCTGCCCTCCTGGGGATTCAGCCACAGGTACAAGCTCAGGCCATACTGTTGGATGACAAGAGTCTGCTCGGACAGGGACTGCCCTGCCGCCAGCAGTGAGTGAGTGAGTGACCTCCACTAGCTCACCCCGGAGTGGAAGAGCTGCCCAGCTGAGCCCAGCCAGGCCCCAGAATCATGAGCAACAATAAATCTTTACCTGAATGATAAATCCCGATCGCTTCAGCTATACATGTTGGAAAGGAGTGCCCTTATGAACACACGTTCGAGGCCTGGCATGGTCGCCAGCGTGCCGTAACTACTCACAAAAGCGTTAGTGTCTCCTGAGCTACCTGGGTATTTCAGGCCCATTAGGATCAGGGAAGCTGATGGCGCGGCCCGTCCACTCGGAGACTCGCTGGGGCATCACGCACACGCTCGGGACCAGAGGGAGCTGTGGGACGGTTCATCTGGACATGAGCTATCAGGGCTGGTGAGCCCTCGGCCTTGGCCTACCATGAAACTGAAGGGGGGCGGGGGGCGAGCCTCAGATGACCACAGAAGCAGATCCCTTGCCCTTTTTTCCCTGCAAGACCCAATCACCTTCAGCCAGATCTCCAGGTTATAGAAAAAAGATCTTCTCTGGCTGTAACTCATTTGGATGGGGGGGTGGAGGGGTTCCCTAGGGGATGTATGTATGTAAATCATCGCTCCGAATGTTTGACTAACCAGTGGTTTGGGGCCAGTGTTTCCTGATAAATACAGGCAGTCAGCTGCCGGGAGAGGCTGTTTTGAATGGGATATGGCGAGCCAGTGGCGAAACTACTCCCTCGGCACCTGTTTCACCTGAAGCGTCTCCCCTCGTGGCAAGCCCCAGAAGGGGACAGTCGGGGGACAGGAGGGGTTTCCGGTTTGGGCCGGAACGATACCTCTCCCTCCTTCTAGCTCAGGGTCGCAGCGCTTACAGTAGTCTGAGCACGACTTCTGGGTGCGCACATGCCCTATGCCCCATGCACAGAGGCGGTTGTCACAGTGTCACCTCCCAGGAAGCAGAGGAGGGGAAAGAGGTGGGGATGCAGCAATCCCGGGAGTCTTACAGCAAGAAGGGCCGTGGATGAGTGAGTGTCAAAGACAAGAAAGGGCAAGGCCCAGGTCAACAGTGATTGTGGGAGCAGCACAAAGAAGGGGGCCGGTCAAGAGGTCAGAGTTTTCATTTTCTAAATGGGTTTGCATCGTCTGGAGAAATCCAAAGGACTTGACCTTCCGCCCCTGCTGGATGTTTTTGTTCTGTGCAAGCGTTTAGACGTGCCTGAAGTGCCGCACAAACGGAGGGTGGGGCGGCCGGGGAGCTCTGTCTGTAACTGGGAGACGGCCACACCCTCTGGCATCTGACAGAGTAGGAAAAAGGCCCCAGGGTGTCCTGTGCTGGGGACGCCAGGTGACCGTAGGGAGTCGGTGCCAGCCAGGAGATCCCAGCAGGGCTGATGGGAAGTGTGCAAGCTCGGCCGGTTTTCCTGCCGAGATGGAGCGGCAGGCTGAGTCACTCTTCCCTCTGCTGGGGAGCTCGGTCACCAATTTTCTGCTCGGTCGTGAGAGCCCTCCGTTTCCCTCTCCTTGGTGCGTCTGCCTTCTCTAGGACAGCAAACTGATCCCAGCGAGAATCGAGAACATTCTTCCCATGATAGACTTTCCTCCGCGCACATAGTGTCTAAGAAAAATGGTCAAGTAACAAACCAACACCCCTCCCCCACCTCTAAATAAGAATGAACCACTCAGCAAAACCGAGAATTTCTAAAACAAAACAACAATTTCTAAAACAAAACAAGGGGGTTGGGGGGGCGTGGGAGGAGGATAAGCTAGCCTCGAGGCCGCGGATAGAGCAACTGTCCGGCTCCCATTGCCTTTATTGGCCGAAAAATACTGATATTTACAAAACATAGATCCTCAAACATTTCAAAAGTGTTTCATTATTAACATCCAATTCGTAGGCTGTTCCACACCTTTTTTGGGAACAAAATGAGGCGAGGATGATGATGGTGGCGGCGGGTTTCAATGGATTCTTACAAGTACTTCCACACACATTATTCCTTGGGTCTGTCGACAGCCCATTCAACAGGTCAGAGGCAGCTGCCTTCCTGGATTTGTCTGAATCTGTAGTGCAGGGTTGTGGCGTTTATCATGTCAAGGTGGTGGTGGGGTGGGTATGTGTGGCTTGGCGTGCGGGTGACCTGAAGGCTTTCCTTGACGTGTTAGGGACAGCGTTGGAATCTCCGGCTCACGTAGGAACACGCCCACATTGGCTGGGGACATTCTTCCAGCCAAGATGAGGGTGAAATTTACTTTTGAGCTCTCTTGGTCACAAGCTACAGAAATCTGTTTGAATTGGCTCAGGTGAAAAGGAGACATTGACAGCAGGATATATTGGTCTCAAGGAAGCCCAGGGCAAGACGGACAAGCAGATTAGTCAACAAATGCATTTGGAGGTTCACTTTATTTCATACACCAAAGTAAGGTCCATATAAATTAATGGGTAAACATCTTTTATTAAAAAAATAATTTTAAGTGTATTTATTTATCTATGAGAGAGAGACAGAGAGAGTGGGGAAGGGGCCAAGAGAGAGGGAGAGAATCCCAAACAGGCTCCACACTGTCAGCATGGAGCCCTTTGCGGGGCTCGAACTCACCAACTGTGAATTTGTGACCTGAGCCTAAACCAAGAGTCGGACACCTCCCGACTGAGCCATCTAAGTGCCCCAAGGGTAAACATTTTTTAAAGTAATTTTTTAAAGTATACCACAGACACTAAAATAAAATATAATTTAAATCTTTTAAATATTTATTTATTTTTGAGAGACAGACTGTGAGCAGAGAGAGGGAGACAGAATCCAAAGCAGGTTCCAGGCTCTGAGCTGTTGGCACGGAGCCCAACACGGGGCTCGAAGCCAAGAACCGTGAGATCATGACCTGAGCTGAAGTCGGATGCTTAACCAACTGAGCCACCCAGGCACCGCTAATTTAATATTAATGAAGACTTTAATGAAAAGAAGGGAATTACTACTAAGCCCAGAAACCACATGGGAACATCATAAAGAAATGTGGACAAGACTTGGTATTTATTGAGCCTTTATTTTTATAAGTCTCTATTTTTAAGCACTTTATCCACATTACTTCACGCATCTTCCATCTTATGAAAATGGTATTGGAGGTGCCTGAGTGGCTCAGTCTGTTAAGCATCGACTCTTGATTTCACCTTACAGGTTGTGAGTTCAAGCCCTGCATCGGGCTCTGCACTGATGGGGTGGAGCCTGCTTGGGATTTTCTCTCCCTGAAAATAAATAAATATACTTTAAAAAATGGTATTATTGTTCTCATTTCTCAAGATGAGTAAACTGAGGCAGAGAAATGTTCAGTAACTTGCTCAAGGTCATGTAGAAAGGGGTAGAGCCCAGCTTTACATCTGGAACTGTGTCCCCAGAGCCAATGCTTGAGTCCTCCGTCTAAGGTTTCCTTGGCACGAACTTAAACAGGCCAGCGGGGGCCAAGTTCATCCACAGAGTCATTCAACTCACACTAAGGAATAGACGCTGCTCCGAGCCCTGGGCATAAAGCACTGAGTCAGCAGACATGGCCCCTGACCTCATGGGGCTTATGCTCTAGACTTCAGAATCCAGAGCAGGTACAGAGCATAGAAAGCAAATTTATAAACCAATAAGAGAATTTCTGATGCTGGCACGTGCAATGAGGAAGAAATTGTAGGGCTATGCAATGAATAGAGACTGGAGGAGGAGGCCTGGCCCAGACTGGGTGGTTGGGGGGTGAGGGACCAGGGGAGGGACCCTGCCTGCTGGATAAGCTTTGTGGCCTCAGGGAACAAGAGAAATCCAGAAAGACTCAGGTTCTGGGCTAGCTAGGGTGGATTGTAGTACCACTTAATAAAATGGGGAAGACCAGAGAAAGTACAGCAGGTTTAGGGGAAAAAGCTGGGGTCCGACTCCGACATGTGAAATCTGAATAGGGCCTCCAAGGGTGCCTTACCGCATCACGAGCATCACAAAGCCTTAATAGCAGATATACTGGCAAGAAAAACCCACTGGCCTTCCAGAAGATGTGCGGACAAAGGGTGGGAAAACACGATTTAGGAAAGGGAAATGCAATCGGTGAACAAACATGGGAAAATATTCGGTCTCACTAGGCGGCCAAGAAATCCAGCTGAAACATCAATGAGGTAGCATTTGAAAAATATGGGGCACCTTAACGGCTCAGCTGGTTAAGTGTCCGACCGGCTCAGGTCATGATCTCACGGTTCATGAGTTCGAGCCCCGCGTCAGGCTCTGTGCTGACAGCTCGGAGCCTGGAGCCTGCTTCGGACTCTGTGTCTCCCTCTCTCTCTGCCCCTCCCCAACTCATGCTCAGTCTGTCTCTTTCTCTCTCTGTCAAAAATAAATAAACATTAAAAAAATTTTTAATACTTTTTTTTTTTTAAGGAGGCTTCACACCCAGCATGGAACCTAACGTGAAGCTTGAACTCAGGACCCTGAGAACAAGACCTGAGCTGAGATCAAGAGTCAGCCCCTTACTCAACTGAGCCACCCAGGTGCCCACCCACAAAAATACTTTTAAGAGCACCCAGCGGGGCCAGGACGACATGAATGCTCGTCATCCATCAATAGTGACATTGTCAAGTGACACGAATATTTTGAAAAGTCATTTGGCAAGAGTCTGAAAAATTCCTGTATCCTTTGACCCTGCTTTTTGCTTTGGGAATTCTATCTTTAGGAAAAGGTACTGGGCGCCCCTGCTGTCTGCCACGGGTGAAAATTCAAACCCACACACAAAGCAGTGGGCGGGAGGGAGATGGTCACGTACATCGTGTAAATCTGCTCCATCCCGGTGCTGGGCGGCCTCCACCTGTGATGGCGGGTTTACTCGGGTTGGGGGTGGGGGAAGTTCCTCCTGGCGGCAAAGTTGAACCCATGGAAGAAGAGGAGGTGGGGAGGCCATAGCCCCCCCTGGGGCCCCCTGCGGGTGACGGGCCTGGTCCCCACAGCCTGGGTGCCCGCGGGAAACTCGTCTGGATGGTGCCCATCCCTCCCCGCCCCCACTCCTCACGGGCTTTGTCTTGGGGACACTTAAAATCCCAAGTGCACTGGCTCAAGGTCATCCCCCCTTCAGGACTCAGAAGCCGTTCAGTTGTGCGGGGCTGGCACACCCTCGGCTGCTGACACGGTTACTAGGCAGTTTCCGAGGCGACCGCTAAAGCCGGCCTGGAATGCGTCCCTGTCTTTAGTTAGCTGGAAATCAGCAGTCTGGGGGTGGGGGGTAATTATGCAGGAGTCAGATGACCTCCCAATGTTTCCACTTAGCGTCCCCCTCCCGGAGAGCCTTGCTGTGAGCACAGCCTCATGACCCCTCAGAGCAGCTCCGGCCAAGGACACTTGAAAAATGGCCCCGGCCAGTAAAACGGACCAGAGTGTGGCCAGAGAGAACCCCGGGGGGGCTCCGAGGGACGCTCCCATCGCACCACAGAAAACTGGGAATCTGGAATCATTTCATGCTCCTTCCCATGACCCCCTGGGAGGCGATCCCGCAGGAGGCGAGGACTGGCGGCTCCGTGGAGGAGTCCGGGGGGAACTGGAGTGACAGTGCACCCGAAAGGCACAGCCAGACAGAACCCCCGGTGGCCACACACCTGCGCCCTTGCCCGGGAGCACCACGTCTGTCTCCCAACGCCGAGGAAGTCTTGGGTCACTGTGTAAGAATCGTCCTGCCATGGATTTTGAATACTCGAACTATCGCGCTGCTCAGTCCCAACCCCCTGCTCCCACACCCAGCACGGGGCAGGCAGCGGGGACCGCTTTAAAGATCCAATGGCTGCTTGACACCCCACTGCCCTCCCCCGCGGTTCTCGCTATGAGGATCTGGCTGTGATTCCAATGCAGATCCGTGGCCCTGACCTTGGGGCCAGCAGGGTCACCTGACCAGTTCGTTGACCAGCGAGCCGTGGCCAGAGCTTCAGCCACACAGGGCTGATCAGATTTCCCTCTTGACCCGGGGTGGCGAGTCCAGAGGGCCAGGAAGATGGGAGCTGGTGGAGGGAAGGCTGTAGAAGGGGCCGAGTGCCTTTGCAGGAAGCACCTGGATCCCAGCCAAGGCGCAGTCAGGGGCGGGAAGAAGAAATCTCCCCAGGAGCCCTCTGCAGTGACTACTGTCCTAAGTCTTCACGACGAGCTTTATCCCAAGGCTCCCAACCAGGGAGATTCCCCAACTAGAGATCCTGTCCCCTAGACAGGCGCGTCGGATCCACAGCGGGGCCCAGGGCACGCGGACCGGGAGCATCCCCGGTGGGTGGCTCTGACTTATTTCCTCAGACACCAGAAGGAGGAAGCCGGTGTTTCCTGTTGTCTTGCTCTTGTTCTCGCTCAGGCACTTGAGGGCCCACCGGGCCTTCTCCAAGACCGAAAGCCCCACCGCCATGCTGACCACTCATCGTGGCCACAGCCGTGTCCCCAGGCTCCTTGTCAGTTACAAAGTACGGCTCTGGCCAGGGAGAGTCGGGGGCATCTGGTCAAGGGGACAGTATGAGGGCCGTGTGGGTTCTGGTCGCCAGGAGTGAAATGTCCTCAGTCTTGGGTTTCCTGAAAATGCATCTCTACCAACTGCAGTAAAGTTCATCCAAGCTTCAACAAAGAACCAAGTTCAGGTTCCTTGAGCTCAACAGCAGCCCAGAAATGTGCGACGGCGGCCCTTTGATGGCTGGGGGTCTGACGCGGCGTGGCCAGCATGTTAGGACGCTGTGGACTTCTCTGGCCCATCTGGTCCTTGCGTGCAGACGCCGTCTAAATGCAGATGCGTGCAGACCAGTCGAAATTGATAACAACTCACCACCAGCTCAGAACCTCTTGTCTCTGGGCCGATAAAGACCCCACAGACTTTAGGATGAAGCATCTCGATTTAAAGCCTTCTGTGCTCACTTTCACCACGGATGTCCCCCCACGTCACAGTGGATGCACCCACAGCGGCAGAACTTCACTGCATTTTCACCCAACCGAGTGGATGCAGGGGGTGGGGGGGCCGGGGGATGCAGGAGGGGACGCCTCTGAATGTCTCAGCATCCCAGGGACCGTCCGACGCGCTGTCCAGACTCTTACGTCTGCCTCAGCGAGCGCTCGGCTCAGCTCCCTCCCGAGCAACTTCGGGGGCTGATGATTCACTGCCCTCCCGCCTCTCCGGGGCCCCTTGCAGCGGGGCATCCAGGGGTCACTGCTGTCCCCTGTCCAGTGTCCTCTGGATGTGGAAAATAAACTGTTTTCTGATGACAGATGGTTCTGGGGTGGAAAATAAAAGCAAGAAAAGAATAATGGCACTAGTTATCCTTACTTTTTTTTTTTCCCCCTTGGGGGACATGTCGTACATAAACCAGAAGGAAGCAAGATTTTGCCATAAATATATCTTCCCAAAATACTCCCACAGTGGCTCTGTTGAGTGGTCAAGGCCTGATCTGGCTGGACTAGTATATACACAGTCAAGGATGAGAAAGAGGGCCCTGAGCTGGGAGGCCCCCACAGTCTCCTTGCCGGCTCTCTGTCTCCTTGCTGGGAGTAATAGGAGGACGTGTGCCCACGGCTGTGTCCCCGGTGCCTAAAACCGTGCCTGTATTTGAACGGATTGGCCATAACGTGACTCAGGAACTGGTAATAAGCACGATACTGACTTCTACGTTCTTTAGTGTTTTTGAAGGACTCGCCCATCGAACCTGCATCCAGCCGTGGAGACACTGGGGTGCCCACTGCCCCGGCCAGCCATGTCTGTTGCCATGGATACCGCCCCCCACCGCCCTCCAGGACCCGTCCAGTCCCCAGCTTAGGGCCGCGTAGTTTGCAGGGCCTGCTGCAAAGTGAACATATGAGGTCTCTTGTTCAACGTGTATCAGGAATTTCAAGGCAGCGACAGCAGAGCATGAACCAGGCGCAGGCCCAGGTCACCCCCAGGTCCTGCCCTGCGGCTCTGCCACCGCGAACGCCTTCATTCCTCCCGTGCTCCTCAGTCTCTCTGGGGCTCTCCTCTCGCTTCGCTCTGCTTCCTGCCCAGCTTCAGAGCTGTCTCGCGACAGCCTTGTCTGCATCCCTGCCCTTCCCCCCGGGGGCTCTGGGCCCATGCTCTGTGCGCAGCCCCCACTAGGCTCCTAGCGCCAGGGATGGGGAGGCTGCTCCGGGAGTCAGACCCAGTTCTCTGTCCGCTCCCGCTTGGAGATAGGTCACTCCTGACTCAGCAGTCAGATTTCAGAGACACGTCTCTGGGGAGTAGTGGGGTAGCACCTGCTGGGCCAGGTGGACCTCATGACTGTCCAGAGCCAGGTACTGGGTGCTGGGTGCTGGATGCTGGGTTCTGGGTACTGGGTGCTGAGTACTGGGTGCTGAATACTAGGTGCTGGGTTCAGGGTGCTAGGCGCTGGGTACTGGGTTCTGGGTGCTGGGCACTGGGTACTGGGTGCTGGGTGCTGAATACTGGGTGCTGGGTTCAGGGTGCTGGGCACTGATGTGTGCCTTCCCTCCTTCCAATACGTGATCGCCAGGACCTTCTGATTTTTAAAAGGAACCAGTAATCCAGTTTTTAATATAAAATTTCTTATTTGAAAGCACTGCATGGGCTGCCCCTTCCACAAACCCTGGTTGACAATTCCGCCCCGCCTGCTTTGTGACCCGCTGCGTGTCACCTTACCTCCTTGGAACCACCAATAGGGGATGAGATTGCACAAAGTCTGAGGCCCCTTCTATGTCAGGATCCTGCATCTCTACCCCGGCTGAAGACAGGCCTGGGGTGAGTCACGTCCCAGGCTCGGGAGTGGGGCGCAGGCCCAGGCTGGGAGGCTCCGGGATGGGGGCCATTTTGGAGAAAGAGCCAGGACAGGAGAGGTGGCCTGGGGCAATTTCGTGGGGCCCAGCCGCTTGCAGGACAAACTGGCCTGCAGGCCATAAGACCCAGCTTTATTTATCTCTGAAGGGACAGCAGCGGCTGCCACCGGGCCATGCCTTCCTTCTCCGCTAACACATATTAATTGGTAGCTTTGCTGTTATTCTGGGTAAAATATTCAAAGTCTAATGTCCTGGGTGAGATAACCAGGTGGACTTTTTGAGTTGCTGGTCCTGGTGGGTGTCCCTAGAGGGGCAGCTCTGTCCCCCAGCTCCCAGTCCCTAAAACCACTGTCCAGGATCTGTCAGTCTTGGACGCCGGGCGGGAATCTGCAATGGTGCCTGGAATCTGGCGCACGAAGAAAGGTGTAGGCGTGGCCCTGCCTGTGGGCGTGGCCCTGCCTGTGGGCGTGGTCCGACCTGTGGGCGTGGCCCGGCCTGCCAGGGAGTCCGGCCTGTGGGCGTGGCCCAGACTACCCCGGAGACCCGCGTGATCTGCGGCTGATTTGCGCGCAGGATGCTCAGAGTCCCACTGGCTCACCTCACCAGGTGCCACCTTCTGCACCTCTCTCTTCCTGAGCTTCCACTTGGCCCCGCCCCCCCCAACTGGGCTCACTTGCTCTGCCCCCTGGGATCAGTGCCATCCCGGAAGTGGGGGGTGATGGGGCCAGTACCTGCACGGCCCCCAGCAAACAGCCCCACAAGCAGGCGGCTGCAGTCCTATCCTCCGCTGTGCGTGGCTTTCACTACTTTGGTTTACCTGCCAGGTTGCCACTAAGTCTACTTTTTTTTTTTTTTTAAGAGAAAAAGAGAGAGTGAAGTGGGGAGGGGCAGAAGGAGAGGGAGAGAGATGATGAGAGTGGAGCCTGACCCTGGGACCTGATGGAACCACCCTAGGGGCCCTGTGGGTGAGACAGAGGCGCCCTGTGACCACGACGCAGATGGGGACCACGGACAGCAGTTAGTCTCGAGAATCAGCTCCCTTAAGGACAATGCTTTAGGATTCCTTCACTTTTTTCAATGTCACCCCAAACGAACAGAGATCTTTTACAAAGGTTTTAATCGCTCTCCTGTCTTGTTAGAAGGCTGCATCGGAATTAACTTCACCTACTTTTTACGACTCAGTTATCGCTTTAGCACTGGCCATGGAAAGCCATCCACAGTTGCCCAGTGGGTCCCAATCTGCTGTGTGTTTTGAAGTCTGGCATCTGCTTTTCCTACCTCTTCTCTGATAATAAAGAAAATGTAGCAACATGGGTAGAATAAAAACTCTTCCTTCCCACGTTTTAGCCTGCAGTGTGTGCCGAACCAGATCATGAAGTCTGGCAGAACTGTTTGTAAAGTAGGTGTCATTAGGACTTGAGTGAGAATCGAAGGGGCTCTGCCGTGAGAGAAATCCAGGGAACTGACAGTAGAAATCGTGTGGCATTTCTACTGGGAAGCTGCCCGTGAGTCCTTTTCTGGCTTGTGCAATCATTCTGCCATTATCTTTTGAGCACCTACTGATCGCCAGCCCTCTTCACCCCACCGCGGCTGCAGGTGAGAACAGGAGAGCCCGTCCCAGCCCGCCCACCCCCAGTTTGCTTACTAGCTGTGACTGTGATCTGAAAGGTGACATTGTTTAGCAGCTAAGTTCCAGGTGGACAAAATGTGGCTGTGCACCTCTGTACGTGGGTCAGAGCCACGCGTTGAGTTCACAGCTGTGTTAGGACACACGAACTGCTCAGACCCCTGGGCTCCCAAATACCTCTGAATCCACCCCAAGTTCCTCCTGCCTCAGGTGTCAACGACGCCATGGAGAGCGGAGGCACTCAGACGTTTGCGGAAAATAGAACCCAGACTTTAAATGCCACCTGTGGCCAAGTACTGGGCAGGTAATTATGAGACAAGATTCAGAAAGAAATTTTCATATTTCCCAGAGTGTTCTCTCCCCCTCCTTCCCTTCCTTTTAGCCGTTAAACAAAATTTACTGAGCACTTACTATAGGCCAGGCCCTTGTCTAAGCATTATGGAAATGAAGTTAAAGAAGACTCACCTCCTATCTTGGAGGACCTGATTGTGCAATAAGTGACTTGAGTATTGTAACTTGGAACGATGAATACTGGGATGGGGATACAGGGACAGCTGGGGACACAGGGGACATGGATGAAATACAGAACGGCAAGAACTGGGGGAGGAAACAGAGCATCAAGGAAGATTTCCTGGAGGACTTCCTGGAGGAGGTGGCAGTGGAACTCAATTTCGAAAGGTGAGTGAAAAATGGGTCTGCCTCTCACCTTGGACATCTAAACACTGAAATGGGTCCCTTAGGTCAGAGGTCCTACCCAAGAAAGATGGGAAGAATAGAGCCTGCTATAGACACGGAGGGTAGAAAGGGTCACAAGACCTTTTAACGATCCCCAGTGTTCATCTCTGTCCTCACTGGGTACCGCTGAGGCCTATTTTAAGGTCATTCTGAGCCAGGTCATTTCCAGGACTGCTAGCCTTTGAGAGGGGCTTTGCCAGAGGACACTGGGTTTATCCATTTATGACCTCGATGCTCCTACAAGTGGGTGTGGCCTGGTAGGTAATCAGGTGGCACTCTTTGTGCACTGAACACAAATTGTACACTCACTGTGTGCCGGGGCCTCCCCAAGGCAGTGGGATCCATGTATGAACAAAGTTTCAGCCCTGAGAAGCTGATAACTTAGCCCCCCAACATACTTTTGCTCACTTNAAAAAAAAAAAAAAAGCCAAGGCTATTAGACGAACTTTTTCCTTCTTCTGCAAAGATTTCTTCTCGAGAACTGCCATAAAGCGTTTCTGCTCACTTGCTCAAGGACCCGGCGTCTTCGTGAACTGTTTTCTTCCTGTGTTGCTTTTGTGAAGAAAAATGAGAGGTGCGCCCCTTTCCTTTCTCCTAATGACGCAGCAGAGAATATTTTCACCCTGACACTTTCCCCCCCCCCGCTTCCTCTCCCCACCTCTTCCCAAACCAATTTGGCATTCTTCCACTTTCCACCTTCAGGATCAAAGGGGGTCTGTGTGATGTGCGAACCGGGTCGTGCCTGGGACTCCCCTCTGTCCCGCTCGCTGTCACATTGCTTCAGCAGTCATGCCTGGGCGCCGTGGGGCCCAATCAAGCAGATCTGACTTTGAACCTGGCCTCCTGCACCTACGACTCACCCTGACCCTGTTTGCTCCTCTGTACCATTGAGCTGAACCACCAAGCCTGTGTTGACTCTTTTAGGGTTGGAAGAGACAGTGGCCCATGTTGTCAGGCACGGGATGGGGGCTGCTGTGAAAATCTCCTAGACAGAAAGGGACACGGGGAATCAGTCCGGCCTCAAGACGATCGGCTGCCAATGCAATCGTTTATCAACCTGCACGGTCCTGGTACCCCTGGCCCACGGCTGTCCCTTCTTCCCACCTCGTCCGCCCTCCCCGGGGAGGTCAAGGTCAGGGACTATCCGGACGGCTTTATGCCATGCGTTCTGCGGAATTCAGGGCTGCCCTAATTTCTTTTCAAATATTCTCAGCAGACGTCTTCCTCAAAATGGCCAAGAAATCTGACGTGTCAGCATCTGTCCAGTGGCGGACGCTGCCCCACATGCTGGGATGGGCACAGTGACCCCACCCCCCCGAGTCCGTATTTCATTTCTGAAGTACAGTCGGTAACGCTGTGACGTCTCCAGGGCCCACATGGCTCGCGTCGCCGTGACACACCGCTCTGCTCGGGGCCGTGGGGGCCTGGGCTGCCCTTTCCCGACCACCTGCCCCGTACACAGCCGCCCACAGGCCGTTTTCTGTGTACGATTTGGATCGATTTCCATACTAATCCTGCAAGGTAGGCTCTCACTTCAACTCTTCCAGATTGCGAGGGGTAGAGACGAATGCTGTTTGCCCCTGGCTGCGGGGCCAGAGATAAAGAAACCCAGGGTCTGCGGTGTTGGACGTCGGGGCCTCGAGGGGAATCGGGGCCACACGGTGGCGGGGGTGCACGTGCTCGGTACCCCTCCCTCCCGGGTGACTCTGCTGTGCCTGCAGCTGTATCTCTTGCCTCTTCCGGCCCCAGACCCTGCACACACCTCTCCCCACCTCCCTGCTACCCTGCAGGTGCCTCACTGCCAAGTCCAGCCGTGGAGGCCCCTCCCACGGATCCTGGGTGCAGCGGCCTCGGCCCTTCTGTGGGGCTGACTGTCCACTTGCACAGACAAGGCGCCCAGACCCAGTCAATGGGGGGGGAGGGTCACACGCAGACCTGGGCAACCCGAGCCCAGGAAGGGCCAGGGGCTGCCGGAGCCGGTGAAAGGTCCTGGGCGGCTGCTACTCAGCACCGTAGCCCGGTCAGCTCATTCAGAGGTGAGACAAGGGCGCCCTGCGAAGAGCCAGTAACAGTGCAGGCAGCTCCGGTGTCCCCAGACCTTTCGCACCTCTTCTTCCTGCTTCCATTCGCCCACGCACACTCGGAAGGAAAGGGGCTTCTCCTGACTTCTGCCGGCTCTCAGCTCCCATCGGACGACCTGAGTGCACCCCTCGAAAGGCCCATCCACCCCAAAACCGCCCCCCCAACTCTGCTTCCCAGCAGTTGGCCAAGACCCGAAGATCCTCCTGCCAGAGTCCCTAAGGAATTAGATGGGGAGAGTCCTGCTGTCCCCAGGAGTCCCCAGGAAACCTGCCATTAGCACGGTGGCCAGATGACCCTTGGGACAGTGTGACCTAAGGCCAGGCCGCGGACACCGTGGCGGAGCTAAGGGAATGGGGGGTAGGCAGGCACGGTGGCCCTGGGAGGCTCCAGGGCACACAGGGCAATGAGGGACAGACGCGCAAGCTGCCACTTTAACCTTCCACCTTGAGCCCCCCGATCTGCACTGACCAGGTTTTGAGCCCCAAACTGCAACCTGGGGGTCAAGTAGGTCATATCTAAGCAGTAAGACTAACGATTCAAAATCAGGGCTGCCCTGGAAAATCCACTACCTCTTGTGGTGTTCAGGTTGGGGGTGTGCGGTTGGGTCAAACTTCATTTGCGAGCTTCAGTTAACCACAGGTGGCTGGGGCCCAGGAAGGAGGTGGCTCTTGCAAAAAAAATAAAAAGGGCCGCCCTGTGAGAGGCACTATCCTCAGAGCAGCGGGCCCCAACTGCTTCTCGGTTCCTGCGACAAGGTGAGTGAGCTCTGAGCTCGTGAAGATCAAGGAAGGAAGGTCCCGCCAGGCGCCTCAAGGGCCCCCTCTGTTCTTCCCATTTTGCAGATGAGAAAATGGAGGACTTTGGAGAGCAAGGACGCTTTCCAAGATCACAGAGTGAATCAGGGGGCTAGACACGGTTAGCCCACGCGTCCCTGTCACTGGAGACTCAATCGGTCAATCCTATCGAGCCCCAACGAGGTGTTGTACCCCGTGCCCAGCACTGAGCGGGCTCCGTGGCAGTTAACAATCGAAAAGCTTAAAACTCCTGCTCAAGGGACATGTGGTCTAGGGGCGCCTGGGAGGCTCAGTCTGTTGAGGGTCCGACTTCACCTCAAGTCATGATCTCGCAGTGTGTGAGTTCGAGTCCCACTTCCGGCTCACTACTGTCAGACCGTCAGTGCACAGCCCGCTTCGGATCCTCTGTCCCCCTCTCTGTGCCCCTCCCCTGCTTGCGCTCTCCCCAAAATAAATATTAGGGGGAAAAAAAGAGATATGTAGTCTACCTGTGGAGATAACACAGGAAAGCAGAGGGGGGACTGAAGCGTCACCTGAGCTCTGCTCTGCAAGCCATGTGCCCTGGGAGGGGTCAGAAGAGCCACCTCTTAAAGCTGGTGTCGTGTGAGCGACATGTGGGTTAGTGGAGAGACCCTGGGAGGTGAGCGTCCCCAGGACCAGGCAAGCTAGACAGAGTAACGTTGAGACAGCCAGCAATAGGGACAGCACTGTTGGGGAACCCTTGGGTACTGATTGCAGGCTGTGGGGGGCGGGGCAGTGGGAGGTGCTCAGGCAGTGGTGGCGGGGGCAGTGGGAGGTGCTCAGGCCGCGGGGGCGGGGGAGTGGNGCGGGGGCGGGGCAGTGGGAGGTGCTCAGGCCGCGGGGGCGGGTAAGTGGGAGGTGCTCAGGCAGTGGGGGCGGGGCAGTGGGAGGTGCTCCAGCAGAGCCTGGTCAGGGAGGGACTGGGAAGAGGGCCTGTCAGCACCCACAGACCTCCCAGGAGCAGTCTGGGAAGGAGTTAGCTGACAACGAGGTTCCCTCACCCCACCCCGGCTGTCATGCACCTGGCAGGGCCACTTGCAGACTCATCCCTGTGCAGGCGTTTGATGAAGGTCTGCAGACCCCCAGCCTGGCCCCAACCCCGCGGAGGGGCAAGAGCGTGTCTACCTCTGCCTTGGAGGCCTCCCTACAAATGATGGCTGAATGAGTGAGTGAGTGAATGAACAACTCATTGACGAGTGGATGGCCCGTGACCACACTGGGCACTTTGATAAAGGGATTTTCTGTTTGCTTCCTGTTTTCCAATCCCCTCTCTCTTGGTGGGCAAAATGATACACTTTTCTCCTCTGATTCCAAAGGTCGATGTTCCTCTAGGGTCTTTCTTCCTTTTTCCTTCCTTCCTTCCTTTCTTTCTTTCTTTCTTTCCTTTCTTTCTTTCTTTCCTTCCTTCCTTTCTCTCTCTCTTTCTCTCTTTCTTTCTTTTTCAGTTTCTGACCATGGAAACAAATAGTCATTACAGGAATTTAAATGATTATTATCATTATTGTTAGAGAAAGAGAGAAAGCAGGGGAGGGGCAGAAGGAGAAAGAGAATCCCAAGCAGGCTACCTGCTGTCAGTAAAGAACCCAACATGGGCTTGGTCCCATGACCCTTGGGTCATGACCTGAGCTGAAGTCAACTGACTTAACCGACTGAGCCACCAAGATGCCCCCACAGGAGTTTTAAAAAGTAGGAAAAGAGGGAGCCCCTGGGGGACTCAGTTAGTTAAGTGTCTGACTTCAGCTCAGGCCATGATCTCACGATTCGTGAGTTTGAGCCCCGCGTCAGGCTCTGTGCTGACAGCTCAGAGCCTGGAGCCTGCTTCGGATTCTGTGTCTCCCTCTCTGACCCTGCCCTGTTCACACTCTTCCTCTCTCTCAAAAATAAAAATAAACACACACACACACACACACACGTAAGTAGGAAAAGAAACCTAAAGAAGCTGGAAAAAAGATCACTCACAACCTCATTGTGAAAAGGGTTCAACACAGCTCGTTGGCACATTTTCTTCAGGGCTCTGGTGTCTCCTGGAGCAGAAGGAGATTTCAAGAGGCTCATTCTCAGGCCTGTGTCCTGCTCTCTGACTTACAGGCTTGGGGCACCTGGATGGCTCAGTCGGACCCACTGAGGACCCACTCCCCCATCCTTGTCCTTCCCACTTGTCCCAGGGCTTTCCGAGGCCTTCCAGAACTCTGGGAGCGCTTTTCATTTCGCTCAAGAGGGGGCATGATGGCACCTCTTTGGGCTTGAGCTTGTCACCTGCAGCCTGGTGGCCAAAAGGTCCCAGTCGGCCAGGGTACAGGGGTCTGGGGCTCTGTTGTTTCTTGCCCTGTTATCCTTTCCCAGCTTGGTCGAGGCCCTTCCTGGACCAGGCCTTGATACTTCCAAACCGCTGAATCAGCCACTGGCATGTCACCAAAGTGAGACAGATTTCTTCAAAACCATTTGCATGAAGTTTCTATAATTTCTGGGTCCTCGGATGCTGCTGGGTCCTTCTGAACTCCCCTGGGAATAGCTCTGGCGCTCCGGAAGCTATAAAAGATGCGAAGGCAGGAATGGAAAGGGGTTTCATCCATGGGCCCAACATATACAACCCGACTTCTTTTTTTTTTCTTTAATGTTTTTATTTATTTTTGAGAGAGTGCAAGGAGTGGAGGGGCAGAGAAAGGGGGACAGAGGATCTGAAGGGGGCTCTGTGCTGACACCAGGGAGCCCAACGCGGGGCTCGAACTCATGAACTGCGAGATCATGACCCGAACCAAAGTCGGATGCTCAACCGACTGAGCCACGAAGGAGCCCCATGACTTGACTTCTACGTAGGATTTTTAGGCCACGTTCAAGCTCCGAGGGGAAGCAATGTGGTTGATTAGTTCTGCCTGCCCTGAGAGTGAGATTCAGGGTCTAGCGGTAGATGCTAACGTGACTGATATTAGTGGAATTCCCATGAGGGAGAAATGAACACAGGCTGGAAGGTCCTGAAGGAAGCTGGACAAAGGCTGAGCAGGGAGGGGAGCAGAGCAGGCTCCAGACCACGGAAAGAATCTGTGGAAGGCACCACCGTGGCCCGTCTCAGGGGAATATGAAGAAAGCAGCGTCACCACAGTACTTATAAAACTTCAGAGCAGGCGTAGCCAGGATTTATTGGGTCCGTTCAATCGCATCTAGATCAGAGTAAAAATATATTTAAAAACTGGGGAAATGTTGAAAAACACAGAGATGGGGAGAAAAACCCAAATAATGAAATACGAGTGGGGGAGGGACAGAGAGAGAGAGGGAGACAGAGAATCCCAAGCTGATTCCAGGCTCCGAGCTGTCAGCACAGAGCCCGATGCAGGGCTCAAACTCACGGACCATGAGATCATGACCTGAGCTGAAAGCAGGAGTTAGGCGCTTACCCAACCGAGCCACCCAGGCGCCCCTCCAGCCTCTTTTTATTTTTAAAGACAGAAAATATTACACGTGAAACTTCAGTCCCTCAAACTATTGCCCCATCCAATCCCTCAGGAGCAACAATCAGCGATATCGGAAATGTGAAAAACAGTTCTGGACCATTTTAAGTATTTTTACGCACCAACCTACACACAGACATTTCTCGACTCCTTTTAATGCCTTTCGTCCCGAGAACTAATAGCAATTCTCTTCTATCAGCTCATATCCTGGCCCGCCTCCCCTGGCCAAGCTCTTCCCCTGAGCCATTTTCTCTGGAGCCCTTCAGGGCTTTCCTGGTCTCCCATCGGCCCTCTGACCCCCTCCCCCACCCAGCACACTGCCTCTCTCTTTCAGAACATACCCCATGCTGGTCTTTCTTTCCTTTCTCCAAACCCACCCCATGTGATTTCCGCCTCATTTTGAACCCCCTAACGCTTATCTGTAAAACCTGGCCCATGTGACTCCCCTTCTGGGGGGATGAGCGCTCCCACATGGCAGGTGCTGACTAAGAAGAAGAGCCAGACCTTCTCTGTGTGTCCGTCACACTCTACGGCACAGAACGAGGCTCAGCCTGGGGCCTCGGAGATTGCTGGTGGAGAGAACGAAGCCATTCCGTAGGGTTTTCTGTACCGGGTGTCAAGGCACGGTTGTAGAAGACGTTCTCGACTCGGGGTCTACAGACCACAGAGAGTTTGTCCCTGGGACCGTATTTCGATAACTGGAAAAATTTGTAATCTTACACATTTTAATTTATTCATTTAAAAACATTATTCTGGGGGTGCCTGGGGGCTCAGTTAGTTAAGAGTCCAACTTCAGCTCAAGTCATGATCTCAAGGTTCACAAGTTCGGGCTCTACATCAGGCTCTGTGCTGACAGCTCAGAGCCTGGAGCTGTTTTGGATTCTGCATCTTCCTCTCTCTCTGCCCCTCCCCTGCTCATGCTCTGTCTCTCTCTCTCTCAAAAATAAATAAACATTTAAAAATATTTTAATTAAAAAAAAAGAAAAAAGAAATGGTGTTTGCCAAGAGCGCTCAAAAAGAAGGAATCTATCTTTCTTTGTCTTTCCTTCTTTCTGCTTCCGGGATTGCAGACACGATGGCTGGAGCTCTGGCGGCCATGTTGGGCCTTTGGAATGGAAGCCACAAATGGCTTTACTCCAAGATGGAAGGCCTGGCCCCCTAACAGCGTGGAGGGCTGTGCCAGCCCCACACCGACTACCTCCAGACTTTGCAACCTGAGAAGAAAGTAAACGTCTCTGGTTTACCGTAGCTGCTGTTCCTCTGAGCTCCTGGAACTCGCCGCCAGGCCTCAACCAAGTTCACGAAGCAAGGCTTTCTGGTGATATGTTGAGAATGGCGTTGTTTACCTGAAGAGTTTTCAGAAATCACTCTCAGTCTAGAGGCAGAATCATTTCAGACCTAGGCGATGACTCTTTCAGCACCTAATCTTACCTCAGGTATTTAACCAAGATGGGACCGGTGGAAACATGCTCTATTCAGAGTTTCCATGTTTGATGCAGCTAATGAAATTGATAACCTTTGAAACTAATTTTGCAGACTTCTTTGTCTCCCTCAAAGAGTGTTTAAGGGAGCCTGGCTTTGCACCCGCCGACTCTGGATTTATGTGAGTGAGGCTGGCATCTTCAGAATTTTTAAAACCAAGGAGTCAAGACTCTTCCATCGTATTCTTGGTGGAGTCAGAATATATGCACAATATCATAAACCACAGTAACACCTTTTTTTAGGGTGCTGGGGTGACTGAAAGGTATAGAATAGCAGAGCCAGTCCTCAGGAAAGGTGATGATGTTGTGGGGCAAGCGACAGGAAAAGGTATGCAGCGTAGGACCCGGTGCCACAAGAGCAGTGGTGCAATCAGCAAGTGATAAGGGGACTCAGAAGAGGGAGCTACGACAGTCCTCAGAAGAAGGGCACAATTATGATAAAAGAGAAAAAAGGGAATATCAAAGACCAGAGAAATGCAGGAAATGGGTAGACTAGTTGGCTGCAACAAAGTCTAGCGCCAGCGCCTTGTCCTGCAGGGAAAATCCATCTACTTCCCACAGAGCTGTGTCTCCATATAGCTTTGTGAAGCCCTCTAACATCACAGGAGGGTGCCTGTGGCCAGGAGCTCTCTCAGGGAAGGGACATCCTGGGACATCCTCATTTGTATAAGCACCACGCCCACACGGGCTTCTAAAGTTCTCATGAGTGAATATACCTCAGGGTATTCATTCACCTGCAGGGTATGTACATCTTTTCTGTAAAATATTTAAATGTTTATTTATTTGGGGGAGGAGGGGCAGAGAGAGAGACACACAGAATCCGAAGCAAGATCCAGGCTCTGAGCTGTCAGCACAGAGCCTGATGCTGGGCTCAAGCTCTCAAGTCCTGAGTTCATGATCTGAGCGGAAGTCAGACGTTCAACTGACTGAGCCCCCCAGGCTCCCCTACATCTTTCAATGGATCATCCCCACTTATGATGTTTAAATGTTTCCTTTAAAATCACATAAACAATTATGTTTATTGAAGGTTTATTTTAAAATACCTAGGTAGGGGTGCCTGGGTGGCTCAGTTAAGCATCCAACTCTTGACTTCGGCTCAGGTCATGATCCCAAGGATGTAAGATCGAGCCCTGCGTTGGGCTCTGCCCTGAGCATGGAGCCTACTTGAGATTCTCTCTCTCCCCCTTTGCCCCACCCTGTCTCACAGTCTCTCTCAAAAAATAAAAATACATACATAAATACATAAAATAAAATATCTAGGTAAACATTAAAAAAAGGAAATTCCCATTCCTTACCCACCCCCCATCCAAAGATAAGACATAACCACTGGGAACGTTTCAGTACATATTCTCACACGGTCGCACACAGGCTTCGCTTTCTTGATCTGGCCCAGAAAGTGGGGTTTAATTTCTCTGGAACTGCTGTCCCCATATTTGTAGGATGTAAGGAATAAATATAAATTTCAGAATGTCCGGCTGAAGCTGCTCTGAGCATAGACCTGGAAGCTGAGTGGGAAGCCAGTTGGTGAAGTGAGCCAGACCCCGGTGCAGGCTTTGGCTGCTCAGAGAACAGTGCCCACAAGGTTATTTAGTGGGTTCCTGGTGCCTGAAGGGCTCTGAGTGCAGAGAATGGACAACACTTCCTCAGAAAGCTTAAAAACTAACTCATTCCAGGTGCCTGGGTGGCTCAGTCCATTAAGCATAAGACTCCAGCTCAGGTCATGGTCTCATGGCTCCTGAGTTCAAGCCCCGCGTCGGTCTCTGTGCTGACAGCTCAGAGCCTGGAGCCTGTTTCAGATTCTGTGCCTCCCTCTCTCTGAACCTCCCCACTCTCAAAAATAAATAACCATTAAAAAAAAATAACTCATCCCAAGGCTCACAGGCAGGCACTACTGAAGTTTCGTCGTCAAACATTACCAATTCATTAGCTCTCTCTCTTTTTTTTTTAATATTTTTATTTCTAGGAGAGAGAGAGATACAGCGTGAGCAGGGGAGGGTCAGAGAGAGAAGGAGACACAGACTCTGAAATAGGCTCCAGGCTCTGAGCTGGCAGTCAGCACAGAGCCCGACGCGGGGCTCGAACCCACGAACCGCAAGATCATGACCTAAGCGAAAGTCGAAAGTCGGACGCTTAACCGACTAAGCCACCCAGGTGCCCCTCATTAGTTCTCTTGATTAAAAAAATTGTTAAGGTGAAATGCACACAACATAAAATTAGCCATTTTAAGGTGACTGAGTCAGTGGCGTTTGGTACATTGACAATGCTGTGCAACCACCACCTGTCTCCCCTTCCAGAATATTCCCATCACGCCAAGGTGAAACTCCAAACCCATTAAGCAGTTTTCCCTGTTTCCCCTCCCCCTGCACCTCCCCCTGGCAAACACCAAGCTGTTACGCGTGTATGGACTTATCTCTTCTGAATATTTTATGTAAATGGAATCAAACAATACGTGACCTTTCGTGTTCGGCTTCTTTCACTTGCCGTAATGATTTCGAGGTTCACCCACACGGTTGTGTGTGTTAGTACCTCCGTCGTATGGCTGAAAAATATTCCATCCTGCGTTCATAACACAGTTTGTTTACCCATTCATCTGTTGATCGACCTTTGGGTCAACCCTTTGCTTTTAGCAAGGTCCTTATATTAAAATTTTTTTTAATGTTTATTTATTTTTGAGAGAGAGAGAGTGCAAGTGGGAAAGGGGCAGAGAGAGAGGGAGACACAGCATCTGAAGCAGGCTGCAGGCTCTGAGATGTCAGAGTCCGACGCAGGGCTCGAACTCATGAACTGCAAGATCATGACCTGAGCCGAAGTCGGATGCTTAATGGACTGAGCCACCCAGGCGCCCCTAGCAAGGTTCCTACGAAAGGAAATATTTGAGGATCGGGAAATGTACAGGCAGGGTCTCATAGCTAGGGACTGAGGTTCATTTGGGGTCACCACGTCAGCCCACATCACCCTCAGTTGGAGAGTGCACTCAGCCCCCCGCCCCCCAGGACCATACAGGCAGGATTTGGAAAAACTCATAATTACACTCCACCTTTTCTCATCCACTTTACAGCAACTACATAAGACAATGAGGACAGAAAATCTTCTCCCCATTTTACAGATGAGTAACCTGGAGGCCAGGGACGAAAAGTCAGGTGGCCTGGCTGGGAAGCCTTAAGAGTCAGGGAGCGATCCAGACCTTCTGCTCAAATCTAGCCCCACCTCCTTTAAACACTTTCCATGGACAACAGCCACTGGGAAGGGCGGCAAAGGAGAGGAGGGAGATCTGTGTGTCAGGAATAAATCTGGGGACGGATAAATGAAAGTGAACAATGGCAAGTCTGTAAGAGCTGGAATGAGACGGGTGCCCAAGGACGGGCAACATTTTTCTTGACCCAAGCACGCCACCCTCGCTCTCCATGCACTGCCCACACCGCAAAGCATCTGACCGGAATCCACATTTCATCTCCGCGGGCCCCCTTCTTGAAGACCCGAGCGGGTTTCTGGGACATGGTGGGTGTAGGGAGGGCGGAGGATGTTGGGAACAGCGGGCGGGTGGCACACTGCCCGTCACCCAACGGTGCTTAGGCAATGTTTGTGGAATGAATGAATGAGTCAAACACGGTGCAGACACTTCGAATCCTTTGCGACCTTCCCTGCCAAGCAGCTCATTCTTTTTGTGGTGAAAATCTCTACTGAACAGTGACTGTCCACGGCTCCCCCGCCCCGCCTACACCCTCCTCTAGGAGAGGAAGGCGAGCATGGTCTCTTCTGCACAGTGGCGGGGTGGTGGCCAGACCACTATAGCAAAGAGACCCCATGATGTCAGTGGCTTGGGAACACGGGTGTTTAAATCCTCCCGCAGCGCCTCCAAGGCTCAGTCAGTTGAGCAATGGACTTCAGCTCAGGTCATGATCTCGCTGTGCATGAGTTTGAGCCCCGCGTCGGGCTCTGTGCTGACAGCTCAGAGTCTGGGGCTGCTTTGGATTCTGTGTCTCCCTCTCTCTCTGCCCCTGCCCTGTTCACGCTCTGTGTCTTTCTCTCTCTCGCTCTCAAAAGTAAATAAAAACATTTAAAAAATTAAAACAAAGCAACGTTTCTGACAATACAGGGATTTATATAACCTTCTGACTTGACTTCAGGGCAGATACCAGTGCCCCACCCCCCACTCACACACATGAGCGCACGTGCATACACACACACACACACACACACACACACATGCACGCACCTCCCAGCTCACTCCTGGCGGCGAGGAGGGGGAGGCTGACCCAGCCTGGCTCTCGAGCTGCTGGAGGGCTTGGAAGCGAGCCCTGACCACACGGGGCAAGCCGGCCCGAGAAGATCTGGGTTCACCAAACGGCCACCGTGGCTGCCACAGCGCCTGCAGCGAACCGAACCTCTGCCCTCAGGTCTCTGAGCCTCCCCACGATAAGAGCTCTGTCCTAGGTGCTTATAACAACACCAGGAAGCCTTTCGGGAGGGGAAAAGGGGCAAGTGAGGAATGGAGCCCAGGGCCTACCATCTTCATAACGTGGAGGCCGTTGGGACTCCCCACCACCCTGGCCTCCCTGCCTCCGCCGCCGGCAGTGACCGCTGGGGCTCCCGCGGCCTGCGCGCTGGCCCCGACAGCAGGGCCCCTCCAGACCTCGGGCGCCCAGCAAGGGTCAGATTTCTCCACTTCATTCTCCAGAAATTCAGCTGCCCAGACAGTGGACGTTTTGATTCCGTCTCTGCGGCTCCCTGTTCACCTTGGCCCTTGGGGGGTGAGGGCGCTGAGTACGGCCTCAGCAGGTGTCACAGCGCAGGAGACACGTTCACAGGAGCTGAAGGCCAAAAACACCAGGGCTGGGGGTGTGGGGGGAGGTGGGGAGAGGGGATGAGAAGTCCGAGGCTGACACACTGCAGAGCAGAGAAACACCGTTGGCTCTTTTCCGGCCCCGGGAATAAAAGCTCCCGCAAGCTCTTCCCTATTATGGACATGTGGCTTGGAGGACAAGCCACAGAGGTGGGCAGCGGGCTCTCCCCGCCTTTTCCCTTGGGAGTCACACGGGCTCCGGCGGGGGCAGAGGAACCCTCCCTCCCCAGGATTGCACTTTGTTTAAATTCCCAACACCTTGTGGGGTTTATTGCCCTTCTTAGGGCGCGCCCCTTATTTGGTCTTTGGAAAAGGCTACTTCTCGGCTGAGTCACAGCCCTCCTGTGGCGCTGGGACCTGGAAAAGAGAAGGCAGAGGCATGCATCCCGGGCCTTTTATACAGTCTTAGGAAGCGCCCGGTCGTCGGCACGAACACAGTTGGCTACTTCTTGGGTGAGAAGGGAACTTTGCAGGCTCGGACGTCAGCCCGTTAGATGCTGCTAGCGGAGGGCGAGGCAAATCAGTCACAGGTCAGGTTCCGTCCCGCACGCTCGGGGATCTAAAGTAGCTCGCCGCGAGGGTGCCCGCTTTTCCAGGAGCTGATGAACACCCCCCTGTCTTACCGAGACTGATGTATAGACCAGAGTGCCCCGCTGTTGATTCAGAGTGAGAAATGCAGTCACTGATGAGCCGCTGCCCTGCCCGCAAGAAGAAGGTCAGGTTGAGGATTGGAGCCTAGAGTAAGCCATGCCTGAAGCTTACTCCTCCAGACAGATGGTCTTCGATCTGGGGGGTAGCCTGGGCGGTACTGCTCCTTGGGGCGTTTTGGAAATGTAGGAGGTTCTTTTGGTTGTCACAGTGACTGGGGACGGTGTGTGTTCCCGGCATTTAGTTTGCAGGCACTGGGAATGATAGATGGTCTGTAACATGCAGACCACTCTACGTGCAAGACTTATGTATGTCTTCTTCGGTGTTGCTGAAAATCCTGTCGTTTTCGTTCGGAAGGCCCCCAAAGTAGAGCTCAACATATAGGCGTATGTGTGGCTTATTTAAGAGGTGATTTTAGGAAGCAGAGAGAATTTGATGGTAAATGTTATATGTCAACTGATTGGGCCATAGAGGGACCAGATATTTGGCTAAACATTGTTGTAGGTGTGTCTGTGAGGGTGCTTCTGGATGAGACTGACGTTTGACTCGGTTGACCACGTAAAGCAGACTGCTCTCCCCAGTGTGGGTGGGCCTCATCTAATCAGTTGAAGGCCTACATAGATTAGAAGGCTGAGTTGGTTGTGTCCAACTCTCTCTGTCTTTGAGCTGGAACATCAGTCTTCTGCTGCCTTTGGACTTGGATTGTAATGGAAACATACACCATAGGCTCTCCTGGCTTTCAGGCCTTCGGATTTGGATGGAATGACACCGCCCGCAGAGCCTCTGTCATCACGTGAAGCAATTCCTTACAATAAATAAGGCATCTGTGTGTGTGTGTGTGTGTGTGTGTGTGTACGCATATATGGGTATATAAAGATGTATATATTTATAAAGTTATTCCCCACTTTCTGCTTTGCCTTCTAAAAATATTTATGTATTGTTGAGAGACAGAGCACAAGCAGGGGAGGGGCAGAGAGTGAGGGAGACACAGAATCCCAAGCAGGCTCCAGGCTTCGAGCTGTCAGCACAGAGCCTGACGCGGGGCTCAAACTCACGAGCCGTGAGATCATGCCCTGAGTCGGAATCAAGAGTCCTACGCTTAAACAACTGAGCCACCCAGGTGCCCCTAAATACAAGCTTCTTGCGAACAGAAGCTGTGAGCTGCCTGTCCCTTGGTCGGAGTAAGATCACGATAAATCTTTGATACAACCAGGCCCGAAAAGGCCCAGAACCAAGGCTTGCCTTCCCAGTCTCTCTTTCCTGCGCTTCCAGACTTACCAATTTGCCTCTGACTGGAGATTTTTTATTTAGATGTGCTCACAGAGTCTGTCACTTCGCAGGAAAGCTGGACTGGCTTGGGATCGCTTGTGACAGAGAGTCGGGGCAGGACCCCTAAGTCACAGGGTCAGCCGGAGACGAGGGGCCAGCAGCAGCTGGCGCAATGGTGGGCTGCTGGTGGCCTGGAGGGCATGGGCATCGGGGTCCGTGGGCAACAGTCACGGGGCACCTTGATGATGGCTGCAGTGGCCAAAACAGCCGGCCCCTGGATGGGGGAGTGGGCGTCCCCGGCTGGGCCGAGCGTGATTTCCCAGCCCCACATTGATTACCTGAGGGCCCACCTCCCCTTCCGCAAATCCCCACCCCAGCCCATCTCAGATTCTCGCCTACCCGTGCCCAGCTCCCTTCTTCCCTGTTTTTCCCGCCAAACCTCAAGCTCCCCCTCCCTCCCCTGCGTGGGATCCACCTGGCTCTCTGGTCCCCGCCCAGCACACATCCGGTCTTGGCTCCCCTCCCCCCTCCCGCCTGACTCCCTATCTCTGGGGCCAGGAGCGGGCCAGCTGCCCCCACCGGGTGTGAGTAGACCTGGGCATCCCCCACGGAGTCCCCTGCGTGGGATGTGAGCGAGGCTGGTCCCAAACCTGGAGAAGCTATCGGATCAAGACCCATGTCCGTTTGTCCGTCTGCTCAGATGTTTAGTCTTTGCTGTGCGGCAGCCCGTGTACTGAGCCCTTAGTCTCTTAGTTCAGAAGGAGCTGGACAGCCCTGGATGTCCCAGAGCTCAGGTCGTGGGAAGGGTTGGCCTCTCCCTGCTCTGCCCAGGCCTCCCTGCGTCCTACAGAAGATACATCCATGTTTAGTGACCCCTCTCTCTGTGACCCTGGGAAGGCCCCACCTCTGGTGAAATCCTTGTGATAGAGGAAGACAGAGAGAACAGTGAAACCCTCTGCCCAGGGGCCGCGGGGTGTGTGCTGACACCTACCAGCCCGTGCTCCGCGCGGCCCCCATCAACATGTGACAAGAGAAGGTGTCTCTTACTGTCACAGAGCGCGAGCGTCCCCACACTGTAAATGCGGAATGGAGGCACGGAGGGACTTCCCGGAGGTCACGCAGCTGGTGACCAGCAGCCTTGGATGCTAAGCCCCGAAAGACGGAAATAAGCAAACAGGCCGATGAAGGAAGAGCAAGAAAATGAGACAGAGCGTCAGAGTTAGCCTCGCGGGAGAAAGTTGGATTTCCTGACAATCCTGATCTAGACTCTGGGTCAAAGTGCTAAGTGCAAAGGACCATGAACCAAGCAAGGCACGTTTTCTTTATTTTTTTTTTTATTTTTTTTTTAAATTTTTTTTTTTTTAATGTTTTANAGATCATGACCTAAGCGAAAGTCGGACGCTTAACCGACTAAGCCACCCAGGCGCCCCAAGGCATGTTTTCTTTAAAAGAAAGAAACGCGGAGCTCCTGGGTGGCTCAGTCGGTGAGGCGTCCAGCTTCGGCTCAGGTCACAATCTCGTGGTTGGTGAGTTCGAGCCCTGAGTCTGGCTCTGTGCTGACAGCATGGAGCCTGCCTAGGATTCTCTCTCCCTCCCTTCCTCTCTGCCCCTCCCCTACTTGTGCTGCCTCTCTCTCAAAATAAATAACGAAACTTTAAAATAAATAAAATATATCGGCTGAGTGACGAAGAGACCTATCTGCTGTCCCTCCTCCAAAACCATAAGCAAACTTCCTGTTACCAAAAGGGGGTTGCACCAACGATGTAACACAAACAGGCTATTCTGGAAAAATTCCAGCTCTTGCTGGAGCCTCAGAGCCAGGGGTGTGGGCTGTGGTAAAAGAGGGTCAATGAAATCCTTGAGTCAAAGTAACCTCTGGAAGACCCACACCAATACAGGGTCTGGTCTGACCGCTTCCTTGGGCAGCCTCGAGGATCGTCCCAGACGGCATCTGGCTCCGTCCCTCGAACGCGTGTGCGCACACAAAGTGTGATGAATCACATGACTCACGGAAGGTTTTGTCACTGGGCTCCAGGGCTCAGGGATGCCACTGCGGGGTCTCTGACCCCAAACATCGTTCTGGTGACCAACAAGGGTCAGGCCCCAGGAAAGGGCCTCTCGGCTCCCCTTGCCCCGTGTTTTCAAAACACAATGTGACTGCATGTGAAGCCGCTGGTCTGTGGGTTGGGTCGCTGCCACGTTGGGGACGCGTGCTGTTTTCAGAACACGGCCCACCTGAACAGTGGAAGAGCATAGGTACCAGGCCACCATGTTCTCGGGCTAAGCCCCCTTCTCAGCGTGGGTGCGAGGGGCTCATGAACCACAAGGACCGTCCGCAGATGCGCCGGCGGCCACCTTCTCATTCCCCCGTGGGGTCCCATTCCTGGTCCTGGACACCCTCGGAGAGGGGGACAGACTGCAGTTATGCAAGCCCGCCGTGGAATATTCTGTGCTCTTAACGCTTATGTGTGTATACACAGCCCGTCTCATTATCTGCAGTGATGGAGGCCTGGAAAATCACCACAAACATTGTGTGTGTGAACACGGAACCACTGATATGCCTGGAGATATGGGTCACATTACTGCGTGCCTCTGGTGACAGTAGTTTTGTCATAACCTTGTTCTATGGGTACTTCTGTTTAAAGACGGCGCCTGGGTAGCTTAGTCGGTTAAGCGTTAGGATTCTCTCTCTGTCTCTCTCAAAAATAAATAAACAGGGGCACCTGGGTGGCTCTGTCGGTTGAGTGTCTAACTTCGGCTCAGGTCACGTTCATGCTGTTGTGGGTTCGAGCCCCGTGTGGGGCTCTGTGCTGACAACTCAGAGCCTAGAGCCTGCTTCAGATTCTGTGTGTCCCTCTTTCTCTGGATTCTGGAATGCAGGACAGCAGCACAGTTCTGGGCTTGGAGGCCATTTACAACAGCAAAGCCACCCCCAAAAGCACAGAAATTTGAGAGATGTGGTAGTAAATGGACAGCAGAAAAGACGCTTGTTTTCACGGTCAATAGGCGAGCGCAGGAGGCAGAACCTTACCCTGTTCAGCCTTGGCTTGGAACGTGTGTGTCAGGCAACTCAAAATTTTCCACACTCTGGGTATGTGTGCAAACGGCCCAGTAAGTGCCGCAAGCACTTGTGACTTGGGTCACTAAAAATGTTAGCAAGGAGGTAAATGTGTAAACACAGAATTGTGAATAAGGAGAATCAAATGCATGTGATCCTCATGTAACTGGTATGGAATCAGACATTGACTTTGAAAAGAAATTTTTTTAAATGTTTATTCATTTTTGAGAGGCAGAGAGACATAGATCATAAGTGGAGGTGGGGCAGAGAGAGAGGGAGACACAGAATCTGAAGCAGACTCCAGACTCTGAGCTGTCAGCACAGAGCCCTATTCAGGGCTTGAACTCATGAACCGTGAGATCATGACCTGAGCCAAAGTTGGACACTTAACCGACTGAGCCACCCAAGCAGGCTCCACGCTGTCAGCACAGAGCCTGATGAGAGGCTCGAACTCCTGAGCTGAAATCCAGAGTCAGACGCTTAATGAACTGAGCCACCCAGGTGCCCAATTATTTACTTTGTAGATCGTTCCTGTTTGGAAAAAAAATTACGTGAACATCTAATTACAATAATAATGAATAAGATTGCCAAATTGAAGACAGATGAAGACAACCTGTATGGAATAAATACCAGAATAATATGCGAATTACGTGTGTCTTTGTTTTGTTACTCACCTATGGAAATGGCCAGGCCACTGGCCAAACACCAGACATGTCCAACAATAATACCATTTAGATGTCTTTGAGATTTCACCGACTTGTAGTCACATGAAAATCATAGCTTTACACATATGTTAAAATTTTGCTGCTATAAAAATGAATTTATCAGGAGTGGGGGGTGGGGCATGTCTTATTTGGGAGTTTACGAGTGTGATTATCACATCTCACTATTTAGATGAGCCGTGTGTGGAGCTCTATCTGCCCTGGGATCCACATGTATTGGGTGAGGGGCTGGTACTGGGGAGACTGAGGGTTTCAGGGTGTTCTGGACTCTGCATCCAAGAAGAGCAGTAGTCAGGCCAGTAGACAGCTTGATAACAGCATCGAGTCAAGCCAGAAACCCTAGGAATCGTGCCAAATGTCGTCCCAGGGCTAGAAAAAGCTACCCTGAGTGGTTTAGGAAATGCCGGGCGCCATGAGGCAATGGCCGTGGCAGGGAGGGGACTGTGGGAGGCTGGCGGAATCACAGGGCCGTTTGCTCGGCTGATCGGAACATTGAAAGAACAATCTCCTCCATCCCACTCCGGAGGAAACGCGACGGGCCTCTCCGGCATCCTGGCATCCAGGTCCTGGCAGCACTGCTCTACCACTCTGAGCACGGAAAGTTCTAGGCAACAGAGTTGCGTCCTGGGGCTCCCACGCCTGACTTCCCCAAACCAAGGCTGCCTACAAGAAACTAAGGACAGCATGTGGAGGCCACCTGCCTGATGATGACAGCTTGAACCAGGGGCCAGGACACCTCTGGGTATATGTTTAGGGGGCGTGACACCTTGAGGGGACACAGAAAGTGACCTGGGCTCCAATTCCAGGTCCTCGTTTCTTTTTTTTTTTTTTAATGTTTTTTTAATTTATTTCTAGGAGAGAAGAGACAGCGTGAGCAGGGGAGGGTCAGAGAGAGAGAGGGAGTCACAGACTGAAACAGGCTCCAGGCTCTGAGCTGGCAGTCAGCACAGAGCCCGACGTGGGGCTCGAACCCACGAACCGCGAGATCATGACCTAAGCGAAAGTCGGACGCTTAACCGACTAAGCCACCCAGGCGCCCCTCCAGGTCCTCGTTTCTGTACTCACTCGCTGTGTGACCTTGGGTGATTTCTTTAACCTCTACAGGCCCCTGTTTCCTCATCTTGAAAACAAAAGCGTAGTCTTGGATGATTTGTGAGCTCCCTCCTGCTTTGTCGGTCCACGGCCGATCCGCCACGGGATTCCTTCTGTGTGTCTTGGCCCATGTCCAGTATCAGGATTACTTACTCCAAAAGGCAGTTGTTCTTTTGTTTGTTGGCCTCGGGGGGAGGCCCAGATATTTTATGATGATATGAGGAGAAGAGGTGGCCAGGGAGTGACTGGCAGCCAGTGCCCTCTGCCTCTGGGCCCACGTCATTGGCACTGACACCTTGTTCTGTGGTCAGACCAGCTATCTTCAGGGAAGTGCCCACCAGACAATAGCTCCCTTTGACGGCATCAAGCGTGCTGGACTGAGACAGACAGCCCTTGGGTTCTATGATGGGGGTTTGGTTTATAACTTTTTAAAACCATGACTTATCTTTATTCACTTATGAAATATCAAAATGGGGGGTAATCTTACCCACCTCATAGTATGGCTGTGAAAACAGTTTCCTATAGAACTTTGGACAGTGTCCAACACATAAAAAAATGCCAATACACTTTAGCTATTGAGTACCTACTATGTGCCAGGCACGTGCTGGTTACTAGAATGCCAAAAGGAGGAAGGACAGCCTCTTGGGAAGTAGGGGGAAGATGTGGGAGGTAATGTAATACAGGAAGAAATAGCAGTTATGGGGGTGTAGACGGAGAGGTACTGATCCCTTCTGGGGCAGGAGAGCAGAATGGAAGGTCTGGTGGACATCTGTGGCTCCTGCACACGCAGCATTGCGTCCCTTCCATGTAGTCAGGTAGGGCTGACCCCAGATGAGGGCAGGTGACCCGAGTCTGGTCAATCAGAATACCCATATCCCAGATGCCAGTCGCTGGTGCAGGGATGAGCATGTGATACTCACGGGGACAATCAGAACGCTGCTGAGGACTTTGGTCAAACCTACTAGGAAAGCATTCATTCTCTCTTCGGCTAAGGTCATGAATTTTTAAGGAACATGTCTGTCTGGAGCTCCGGGTGACTATCTTTCACTGCAAATGAGGAGAAACTAACCCTACAAGAGAGGAAATGCTGGGAGGGAGGGGGAGAGACAGGAAGCGAGAGGCAGAGAGAATAACCCCGGAGTTCTAAACATGCCCAGCTGCACCAACCAGCAAAGGATTCCTTTCCCTAGACTAGATTATATTGGGTTTCAGGCATTTGCAATAATCAGCCTTGGCAATTAGAGAACGTTTTGGGCTTATTTTAAATACAGAACATTTAACATCAATCCTTGGGGTTCAGGCACAAATCTTAATTCCCAGGAATTCTTGGGATTTCCCCCAAATCATATTCTGTATTTTTACAACACTTGTTCTTATTTTTTAATGTTTATTTATTTATTTTTGAGAGGGAAACTGACAGAGAGAGAGAGAGGGAGGTACATGTGAACACAGGGTAGGGGCAGAGAGAGAATCCCAAACAGGGTCCGCGGTGTTGGTGCAGAGCCCAATGTGGGCCTCGAACTCATGAACCGTGAGATGATGACCTGAACCGAAATCAAGAGTTGGACACTTAACTGACTGAGCCACCCAGGCGCCCCTTACCATACTCGTTCTTAAATGCTAATGACATAATAAGTTGTGTTTCTGTGGGGGGGTTATAATAGATGCTTCAGAGGCTTCCTGATTTTAAAACAAGATATAGTAACAAATGTACAGTATGTTGTTGCTGTGAGGAAATATATAGTGCTTGTAGATGATATATTTCAATGATGAAACACAGCTGTTCCTGATGTAGACGTTTGATAACAGAACACATTAAAAGGACGGAAGATTAATACAAAATAAATACCAAATACAAGCCACTCAAGCAGAGAAAGCCTTAACTGCCCTAAAGAATAGACTCCATCTCTGTTTCACGATACACATTCCAGAGGAGGAGAAAGACACGGCTTTGGCTGCCGAGAGTGTCCAGAGCCACCCTCAAGCCTTAGGAGATGCGCATGCGATGCTTGGAAATGTAAGCACATTTCCTCTCTAATGTTGAAAGCGTTTTGTCTCCTTGCCCTGATTTACGGTTCTCCTCTGGCATCAATACTGTAGGACCTCAGTCCTGTGCTGCTGGGGGGGAGGGTGTCCAATTTCTGGAAATAGTTGTCTCCTCGGCCCACTTCTGTGGTTATTTCATGGGAAACTCATTCCAGCGCCTGTCACTCCAACATGACCAGATGTGAGAGCCCCTGCAGAAAACTGCTGTTATTGTTACTACGCACTGTCCAGGTTTACACCACGTGTGTTCTGTCTGGTGGCCGTAATTCCATCTCTCTCTCTCTCTCTTTTTTTTTTTTTTAGCAACAATTCTATATTTAAATTCCCCTTCAGGTTTGATTGGTTGGATAGATGGATAAATGGATGGGTGGATGGATGGATGGATGGATGGATGGATGGATGGATGGGGAAGCAAGGAAATCAATTAGGAGGCTGTCACCATAGCTTCACATGAGGATGATGTGAGCCTCAACGATGGCTGCAGAAATGGGGAGGAAGAGGTGAATTTGAGAGGCACTGAAGCTGTAGTAGATAGGGGTGGATGAGGGGCAGTGAATCAGAGCCCAGTCCACTGCTCAAGGAAAACTGCAGACCCTAAGCTTTCTAGCTTAGATAAATTCATAGTGTCATTAGGCTCTTAATGGAAAGAAGGAACCCAAATGTAGCCGAAAATGCTGGGTCGTTCACCTTGAACTTGCTGGGTCTGACATCACTGGACTGCCTTGGCCATGGGGTTGATGTTCAGGAAAGAGCGGGGCTGGACAGAATCTGGGGTGTCACCAGCCGGGGTGAAGGCAGAGGCTCTGGGGTTAGATAAGACAGTGGAAACAAGAATGAACCACTTGCCTGCATTTAAGGTGAGGGAGGAATCAGAGGCAAAGAAATCGGATTCCATCAAGCTCCAGGTCCCAGAAAATGTTTCCAGAAATAGAAAAAGGGCCATGCAGACGTACGTCACGTTTGTGTCCGGCTTGACTTCCTCCGGGTCCACCTTCTTCCTGATTCTGCCACCAGCCCCTGCCCCCGCAAGGGTTTCCAAAGCACAAGAATCAAATGCAGATTTATACAATGTCAAAAATGTGAAACCACTTTTAACAACAGGGATGGTTCGATTCTTTTTGCATACTCTCAAGTGCACAGAATGAGTCATCCGAGGTTCTGAAAATTCAGCAGGAACTAGGCATTTCAATACCCTACTTGGTGAAGGGAAGGGAGGTGCGGGCAGATGGGCACCGTGCAGGAAATGCTGAGTGTCAGACGGGGAAGATCCCAGGAAGGCTCACAATTCAGGCTCTGGAAACAGTGACGTCAGCACAATTTGTGACTCTGAGACGGAGCCAGCTCTCTTCTTGCTGAGGACCAAGACCAAGGGTGCGGACGCTTCCCAGGGATCTCCTGGCTCCCCACCCCCACCCCACCTCACCCCTTGGGTCCTGCAGCCTGGGACTTATTTCAGGGCCTGGTTGACGATTTCATCCTGAATCTGAATCCAGTCTCTGCAAGCTGCCCCCTCTGGGGGGGGGGCTTGTGACTTTTGCATCCTGGGTGTCATCATAGGAAGGGGACACTGAGGATTTGGGTCCAAGTGGAGTTGGTTGGATCTGAGCTGTCAGCACAGAGCCCGATGTGAGGCTCAAACCCACGAACCATGAGCCGAAGTCGGAGGCTTAAACGACTGAGCCCCCAGGAGCCCCGAAAATCCTTTATTATAAACTGATCTGCTTAGAGAAGCAAAGCTCAGTTTCTACTGCTTGCCCTGAAGACCCCCCCCCCACCCCAGTACAGGGCTCTGCTGTGCAGTACTCACGGCTGGGCGCCCTGGCACCCACAGCACGTGGGGGTGTGTGCAGGGACAGCTGGGCAGGGACCCACCGGAGAAGGGGTGGCCTCACGAAAACCTTAGCCTCGTACCATCTACCTTGACGGGAGCGGGTCGGCACTCCCCCAAACCCACGGCACGAATCACGTCATCTCTGGGTTTTTCATAGCGACCCTGCTCCTTGGAGAAGGCATTTCTTTCTGAGGTGACTATGCATCTGGACATTTGGGAGTCTCCTTTGGCATATGAGACTGTCAGAACAGAGAGCCGGAATGGTCCTGTGATGATCTCCACCTCTAAGTCCATTGGGTGGGACTTGAGACGTCAACCACGTGGAACAAGGCTTCCGGTTCCCCTCCCCCCGGTGCCGAGCACAGTGCCTGGTAATACCGAACTGTCACAGGAATACTGGAGCCAGAGGGGACCAGCCTGCTTTAGGGTCCTGGCAGACCTTCTGGAGGAGACTATGGCCCCAGAGCCCGGTCCTAGAGGGCAGTCAGCACGTGGACCAGATGAATGGAGATGCAGGGATGTCCTGCTTTCACCACTGAGGCAGCCTCGACGTGGGGTGTGTCTGAGAGTCTTGGTCACAGCCTGCTGCAGAGAAGCCTGCGTCACAGCCAGGACTTGCTTGGTGTGTGACCCCGAACAGGGGCCTTAAAGCCCACGCTGGCCTGCACTATTTGCCTTACTCTGCAGGTCAGGGCGCTGGTGCTCAGATAACGAGCTTCCGAATCCACATGGCTGTAGATGTCAGAGCTGGGGCCACGCCTGTGCCTATCACTGACTCTTTAAAAAAAGTTTATTTATTTATTTATTTATTTATTTATTTATTTATTTATTTATTTATNGGATTTGTATGTGTGAGTAGGGAAGGGGCAAAGGGAGAGGGAGGAAGTGAATCCCAAGCAGGTTCCACGCTGTCAGCCAGAGCTGGGCTCAGGGCTTGATCTCATGTGAGATCAAGTGTGAGATCGTGACCTGAGCTAAAATCAAGAGTCAGATGCTTAACCGACTGAGCCACCCAAGTGCCCTGGCTCCCTAGAATTAAAAAAAATTTTTTTTAATGTTTGTTTTTGAGAGACAGAGAGAGACAGAGTGTGAGCAGGGAAGGGGCAGAGAGAGAGACAGAGTCCGAAGCAGGCTCCAGGCTCTGAACTGTCAGCACAGAGCCCGACATAGGGCTCGAACCCACAAACCGTGAGATCATGACCTGAGCCAAAGTCGGACGCTTCACCGACTGAGCCCTCCAGGCGCCCCTCAGCTCCTTGGCATTTTAAATAAAAATCCAAACTCTTTAGCCTAGAAGTCGAGGAACTTCACTGCTTACTTCACCCCCAACTGCCCTTCCAGGCTCTTCTCTGCACGGCTGCTGACCCCTCCCACCCTGTGCTCCGGCCACTCTCACAGGCCACCCTCCCCGCTGCTCCTCTGCAGGTCAGAGCCCTTGCACTTGCTGAGCCCCTGCCCAGAAGACTTCTTCCTTCTCTGCCTGGTGAGTCCCTACTTACCTTGACGGCCTTTCCTGAAGCCCACCCCCTCCCGCCTCCCCCCAGCCTGAGGTCAGCCCGCCCCAGGCTCTCCTGCTGTCTGGACGCTGTCATACCACATGTCACACTGAACTGGAATCATTCCAAAGCCGGGCTCCCTTCCGCATCTCGGTTCTCTCCGCTGAACTCGATGTACCTCTTCATGGCCTCGCTTCCCCCGTCCTCCTCCCTGGAAAATGCGCGAAGGGCTGGCTGAGTATCTGAATGGCATTCCTGACAACAGCCAAGGCTAAAACGAGGCAGGCGCGGGTCAGGGGCCGGGTCAGTGGGCTGCGGCGGTGGCCGTCCAGGACTAGCTCAGGAGACACGTGGAGCATTGACGGAGGGCCGTCCGCAAGCCCTGGAGATAGAATCTCGTGTGGCTGGTGCTGTCCCTTCACTGCGGGGGACAAGTGGGGCGCCAGGACTTCCTCTTTCTGCTGGAGATGGCCACCGATTGTATGTCAGGGCATTACAGGGCGACCTCTCCCAAAACTTTGCTCTTAAAGCCCCAGTGTGTAAACTATGTTTCCTTCCTGTTCTGAAAGTATTAAATGGTGGGACAGGCTTGACTCGAAGACGCTCCCTGTCTCTCCCGGGCTCGCTGAGTGTGGCCCCTGGTATCCAAACTGCAAAGAAAAAAGAAAACGTCTTATAAATTCTGTGGCAGGGGGACGCCCAGCCGGCGTAGTCGGGGGAGTGTGTGACTTTTGATCTCAGGGTCGTGAGTTAGAGCCCCACTTTGAGGGTAGAGATTACTTAAAACTAAAATAATTTTTAAAAATTGTTTAAATGTTTATTTATTTTTGAAAGAGAGAGACAGACACAGAGGTGAGTGCAGGAGGGGCAGAGAGGGAGACACAGAATCGGAAGCAGGCTCCAGGCTCTGAGCTGTCAGCACAGAGCCGGAGGGGGGGCTCGAACTCACGAGCTGCGAGACCATGACCTGACCCGAAGTCAGCTGCTTAACCGACTGAGCCACCCAGGTGCCCCAAAGCTAAATCTTAAATCAATAATGCACATAACGTTCCTGACCCCTCCCCTGGTTCAGCTTTAAAAAGAGCCACCTTTCCAGCACAGACAGGCCCTGCGTGAGTGCGTGAGGGAGGGGATCCCCGGAGAAGGGGCGCATGGACTGCAAGACCCTAGAGCCAAGATCTGAAACCAGAGGCAAACGGCTCTCGCTAGGTTTAAATGTAAATGACGTGTCGACACCGCATTTCAATAGGAGGGTTTGTGTCAGCCAAGTTCACGGGCAGACATGAGGGTCAGGAGTACATCCGTTCAATCTTTCTCTTATCACTGCATGGCTGGTTCCAGACAGCAAAAGCCGTATATACATGTATAAAAACCACTGGCTCAGATAATGGCTGATCACGGCTTTTGGGTCTCTGCGCTTGGGTCAGAGCCAGCCCAAGTGCGCGGAAATCTGTTCTTCGAGTGGTTGAAGAGTCCGTTTGAAAGCAGATAATTGTGTCCATGTGTGGGTATACACCTGGATGTATTTCATGCTCTGCTATTTCCAATCGGCATGGCCTCCCCTTTCCAGGATCGGGTGTTATAATCCTTCCCATTTTCCAGAGCTCAAAACTGAGGCTCAGAGAGTTCTGGTTACTTGCCTCAGGACGCTCACCTGCGGTGTGTGTGGGAGCCCGTAAGAACCGGGCTAGGCTGCCTTCCCCTCCCCCTCCTGGGGAGCAACCCCAATGAGGGCACACGCGGTTCCTGATGGGGGGCATGGGTCTCCCCATTGCCTAGGCTCCTACCCTGGGAGCCCTCAGGGCCTGAGGCAATTCACACCCAATAGCCCAGGACCTGAAGAAACGGATGAATAGTCTGTTGCATTATCCAGATCAAGGAGAGGGGGAGGGAAAAGTGAAGAAGTTTCCAGAAGGCCAGGGCAGAGGTGAAAGGCTCTATGAAGACCCTTCCTTGTTTGTGGCCTTGGCCAGAGCTGGACGGGAGAAGGTGCGGTAACTTCCCTTTCTCAAGCAGGATCCGCACTGTCAGTGCAGAGCTGGATGTGGGGCTTGAATCCAGGAACTGAGAGACCTTGACCTGAGCCGAAATCAAGAGTCGGACACTTAACTGACAGGCGCCCCAAGGCATCTGTGTTTTTTAATAAACATATTTATGGAGTTATAACCCATATGCAATAAGGTGCACATATTTAATGCTTTATAATTTGATGGGTTTTCACTTGTGAAGTCTTCCCCAAATCAAGATGGTGCACGTATCCATCACCTCCCAAAGTATCTCCCAAAGTTTCCTTGTTCCCTTTTGCCCTCCCTGTCTCCTGCCCCTCCCTCTAGCCCTCCATATTCAGGCAGCCAACAATCAGCTTTCTGTTACAGATTTGCCAGTGTTCTAGAATTTTCTACAAAGGGAATTATACAGAGGGTACTGTGCTCTGTTTGGCTTCTTTCACTCAGTGTAATCCTGTTGAGATTCATCTGTGCTGCATGTTTATCACTAGTTTATTTCTTTTTGTTGACGGGCAATACTCCACTGCATAGAGAGACTGCGCTCTGTTTATCTGTTCACGTGCAAGAGCACGTGGGCCGTTTCTCATTTTTGTGGCCAATTCAGCTAAAACTGCCATGATTATTTGTACGGACATAGGCTTTTGTTTCTCTTGGGCAAATACCTATGAGTGGAATGGTGTGTGTTTAGCTTTTTAAGAGACTGTCAAACTGTTTTCCAAAGTGGTTAGGTCACCGATATTCCCACCAGCGATGCATGAGAACGGACTTCCTCCTCGTCCTCAGCGAGTATGCTTTTAAAATTGTGTTTAATTGTGGTTTAACTCACGTTTCCCTACGGACTGCTGATGCGAAGTATCTTTTCAGGGTGTATTCGCCACTTCCATAACTCCTTGGATGAAGTCTCAGCCCAAATTCTTGTGGGTTTTTATGTTCTCTGATTATCGAGTTGTGAGGGTTCTTTATATATTCTAGATGCAAGTCTTTAATCAAATGTACACCTGGGTGGCTCAGTCAGTTAAGCGTCCGTGACTCTTGATTTCGGCTCAGGTCGTGATCTCACAGTTCATGAGCTCAAGCCCTACATGGGACTCCAAACTGCCAGTGTGGAGCTTGCTTGGGATTCTCTCTCCCTCTCTCTTTGCCCCACCCCTGCTCATACATGCTCACTTTCTCTCTCTCTCAAAATAAATAAATAAACATTTAAAAATGTATATACACTTATCCTATATTTTCTCTCAGTCTGGACCTTGTCTTTTCATTTTTTTATGAAAGCATTTAATTTTAATGTAGTCCAATTTGTCAATTTTTAAAATTATGATTATTTTTGCGGATCATGCTTTTGGTGTCTTATCTAAGAAATATTTGCTTCCCTGAAGGTCCGAAAGATTTTGTCTTATGTTTCCTTATAAAAGTTTTGTGGTTTTCAGTTTTACACTGAGATTTATGAGTCTTTTTTTTTTAGGAGAGAGAAAGAGAGGGAGAGAGAGAGAGAATCTTAAGCAGGCTCCATGCTCAACACAGAGCCAACACAGGACTTGATCCATGACCCTGGGGTAATGACCTGAAATGAAATCATGAGTCAGACACTTAACCAACTGAGCCACATAGGCGCTCTGATTTGTGAGTCATTTTGAGTTAATTTTTGTATATGATACAAGATATGGATTGAAGTACTTTTTTTTGTCAAAAGATTCCTTTCTCCACTTTTCTGTCCCTGTGTCAAAAATCAATTGTCTCCATACACACTGGTCATTTCTAGACTCTATTCTACCACATTCATCTATTTGTCTAACTTTATGCCAATATCATGCTACCTCGGTAATTACAGCTTTAAAATAAGTCCTGGGGTGCCTGCGGGGCTCAGTCGGTGAAGCTTCAGACTTCGGCTCAGGTCATGATCTCGAAGTTCTTGAGTTCGAGCCCCACGTCTGGCTCTGTGCTGACAGCTCAGAGCCTGGAGCCTGCTTCGGATTCTGTGTCTCCCTCTCTCTCTGCCCTCTTCCCTGCTCACGCTATGTCTCTCTCAAAAATAAAATAAAAAACTTAAAAAAAGTATAATGAGTCTTGAAATCAGGGAGTGGTGGTCCTTTGGCTTTGTTCGTTTTCTAATTTTTTTAAATGTTTTATTTTTTTAATTTTTAAAAATGTTTTATTTATTTCTGAGAGAGAAAGACAGTGTGAGCAGGGGGAGAGGGTCAGAGAGAGAGGGAGACACAGAATCCGAAGCAGGCTCCAGGCTCTGAGCTGTCAGCACAGAGCCTGATGTGAGGCCCAAAACCACGAACCATGAGATCATAACCTGAGCCGAAGTCGGATGCTTAACGGACTGAGCCCCCCAGATGCCCCTGACTTTGTTTTCAAAGCTCTTCCTGCAATTCTGGATCCTCTATATTTCCCCGTGAAGCTTACAATCAGCTTGTCAGTTTCTACAAAAGTAAAAACTTTCTGGGACATTGATGGGGATTGCGGTGAATCTGTAGATTCCTGTGGGGAGACAGGACGTCTGAACAACACTGAGTCTTCCCATTTGTGGCTGTGGAATATCTGTTCTATTGTCTTGGCCTTCACATTCCATCAGTAATGCTATTTCCACTGTACTGTCTTACACAGTTTCTGTCCCGTTCATTCCTCTGTAGTTCATAGTTTGTGATGCTAATATAAATATTCTTCTTTTATTTTTAAGTTTATTATTACTTTCTAATCTTTTTTTTTTTGAGAGAGAGAGAGAGCATGAGCAGGGGAGGGGCAGAGATACAGGGAGACACAGAATCTGAAGCAGGCTCCAAGGCTCCGAGGTGTCAGCACAGAACCTGACATTGGGCTCGAACCTACAAGTGGTGAGATCATGACCTGAGCCCAAGCCAGTTGCTCAACCGACTGAGCCACCCAGGAGCCCCTACATAGACAATCATATTGACTGTAAATATAGTTTTACTTCTTTCTTTCCAATCTGGACGCCTTTTATTTCTGTTCCTCATCTAACGCCTCTGCTCAGGACTCCCAGTGCCGTATTGAATGGGAGTGGTGAGAGGCGTCCTTACCTACTCCTGATCTAGGGGGGCGGTGCTCATCGTTTCTCCAGTAAGTGGGATGTGAGCTGAAGGTCTTTGATAGACGCTCTTTGTCAAGTTGAGGAAACTCCCTTTCTGTTCTTAGTTTCATAGCTATGGTTTAAAAAAATTTTTTTAATGTTTATTTAATTTTGCAAGAGACAGAGCAGGAGTGGGGGAGGGGCAGAGAGAGGGAGACATGGAATCAGAAACAAGCTCCAGGCTCTGAGCTGTCAGCACAGGGTCGGACGCGGGGCTCGAACCCACAGACCACGACATCATGACCTGAGCCGAAGTCGGCCACTTAACAGACTGAGCCCCCCAGGCACCCCACTTTCATAGCTATGATTTTTTAAATTCCATTTCAAAGTGGGAAAACGGAAACCCTGAAAAGGTAGGCAAACTTTCCTACTGTTTCCTAGGGTTGCAGGTATCGAATATAGAGTATGGAGAAATAGTGGCTAGTGTGGATTCTGGACTCAGGCTGTGCAGGTTCAAATCCGAGCCTTGTGACTCCCCAGCTATGGGATTTGGGGGTACATTACTGTGTTTCAATTTCCTCCTCTGTGGAAGGGGGTAATAATAGTATCTATCTCATTGGGTTGCTATGAAGATTAAAATGTATAAATATTTATAATGTACTCAGAACAGTGCCTGGCTAATAATAAGTGCTGTATAATTTTTATCCCCCATGTTCATTTAGAATCATAGAAGACAACTGGATTCTGCTTCAGGAGGAAAGCCAACTATGCTGAGTTCCACATACAGGTTTTCTTCCATCTTTTCCCCAATCCTTGATGCCCTTGGTAGCATCAGTCAGAGTTTTAGGCTGGTGGAATTATCATCCAGCCCTACCTCCAACCCAAGGCAGGAATTCCCTCTTCATGCCCACCCCGGACCAGCTGCTGGCTGTCTTCTGAGCAAAAATTCTTCAGGTGAATTGTACATTCCGGAAGCCTGACTTTGTCAGTTCTGGGAAAGGCTGATGAGGTCTATGCATGAGGTGACAGTGACGTTCCCTGTTCGCTGCATGCGTTGCGAGGTCTTCCGCTGCTGTCGCCCTGACACCTGACATGGGCCTTCGTATCTTCTAGAATAGTCAGAAATAAAGTCCGCAGAATGGGTCACCTGGGAACTGGTGACCTCTCTTTTTTGCCACCAGGGAACCCAATTAGGGTCAAGGATAGGCCTGGCTTCTCTGCCTTAGCAACTGCCCGGATCCTGAATAACATCTGGGCCCTTTTTATTTAGCCCCATGGTGGGTGTGAGGCTAACTAGGCTCAATTATTTCACGACATATTTGAAAAAAAAAAAATTAGGAAGGACCCAAAGCATCTGATTCCCAGAAATTCTGAGCTGAAAGATCTCTTGGTTTCAGATCTAACGTGAGTGTCTTCGAGCCAAGCAGCAGCCGGCTCTGTTCACTTGAACAGTATGGTTCCATATAAATAAGCAAGAAATGCGTTTGTGACAAATAGAGTCAAAATTTCCATCTAAATTTTAGCTAATAGGAATAGAAGGACTGATTCAGACTTTCGGGTTTTAAATCTCCTGAGCCTGGCAGCTGTGTTTTCATTCTTTCTACTAAATGCTGTCGTTTAGGATTTAGGGAATTATGGGAAAAAAAACAAAAACAAAAAACAAAAAACAAAACAAAAACAAAAAAACTCAAAAAACCAAAAAACTCTTGCAGCACCAGATCTCAAATGGGGCAGGATTTGCAACCCACCAGTATTAACTGATGCATCTGCCCCCCCCCCTTTTTTTTCTGCTGATGGTGGGGGAAAAGGGCTCTTGAAAATGATCCAGCTCCAAGAGCTTGAGCAAGGGGGTCTCAGGCTTTCTTCCCTTCAGGACTATCTTTTTCTTAAAATAAATTTGAGAATGAAGTGCAAAAATATGCCCATGTCACATTTACCGCGACAGATAAGTGTGCAACGTCCAGGCATGTTTATACAGCCAGCGATAGCTCTGCAAAACCATCAACCGCTCACAGCCCCACCATCTTCCAAAATACGATGCGATGCATTTAAAAAATCTGCAGCTTTGCAAGGAGGCGCCCACATAGTACCTTCTTTGAATTTGCATATTTGTGTAGCGAACACACAACGCTGACAGAGGACCTGAGCTAGTTTTAAACGCTCAAAAAGTTCCTCCTGAGTTGCTTGGCTTAAATGCACACTCAAAACTTTATTAAAAACATTTTTTCAAAAATAAGCAAGACATCAGTAAGGCTCGGTGGTGGGGGTGGAAAATGGATCGTATATCTTTAACCCGCAGAAGCTAAAAGGCTTTTTTTTTGTTGTTAGCTAACAATGGAAACTTTTTTTTTAAGTGTTTCCCTCCCTAGGTCTTGCCAAGCAATAGAAAAAAAAAAAAAAGAAGAAAAGAAAAACTTGTTCCGNNNGGCGTGCGGGGCCGGCCCGCGGAGCCTCCGCGCCATCGCCGGCCCCTGCCCGGAGCTCTCCCTCCGCTGGATCGCGCTCCCCTTTTTTGTCTTCCGTAGCTAGTAGCCGAGGAGGTCGGTCGCCAGCTTTTTCACTTTTCAAGCCATCTTGTTCCTCCGAGGTCTGCGCCCCTGGGCCATACAGTCTGCACGGGCCGGGCGGCTGAGGAATTGCAGGTAAGTTTGGCGGCTTTTTCCGGGCTCTCGCCTCCGAGCCCTCTCTCCCCCCTTCCCTGCCCCGGAGCGAGCCCGGGCGTTCCGGGTTCTGGAAGAGCGCAGAGGTGGGCTGCGGGGCAGCTGCCGGGGTGCGGNTCTTCAGCCCCGGGAGAGGCGCCTCCTTCCTCTTCCCGCCCGCCGAGCCCTTGTCGCCCGAGGAGCCCGGGAGCCCGGGGGGCTGGCGGAGCGGCCCGCGCAGGCTGAGCGGCGGCGGCGGCGTGGGCAGCCCGAGGGGGGCGGGCC
>NW_027532592.1:2691695-2741746 GCF_008692635.1 Crocuta crocuta
GACAGCAGGTGTCGAGCGCCGGCTCCCTCTCCCCTCCGCGGCCCGAGGAGGCCAAGAGGAAGCCGCGAATCCTGCAACGCGAGTTGCAGAACGTGCAGGTGAACCAGAAAGTGGGCCTGTTCGAGGCGCACATCCAGGCGCAGAGCTCCGCCGGCCAGGCGCCCCGCAGCCCGCGTCTGGACAGGGCTCGCTCGCCCTCCCCGTGCCCCTTCCGCAGCAGCAGCCAGCCCCCCGGAAGGGTCCTGGCTCAGAGCGAGGAACGGAGGACAAAGTCGTTGGGGGAGCAATGTCCAGAGACCGCGGAGGCCGGCTCTGGCAGGAGAGGAAGGGCGCCAGGCCAGTGCCTCTCCGAGGGCGAGGAGGGGGTGGCGCCCTTCCCGGGCCCGGCCGCCCCACAACGATCAGGGGCTCAGGGCCCAGCGGCTTCTGCAACGGAGAAGGGGATCCCTGCCAGACCCCGCTGTGGCTCCCCCAGACCTGTGGAAACTGACAAGAGGGTCTCTCCGCTTTGGGGGACGCGCAGCTGCCCAGCTCCCCCGACGGGGCTGCTCCGCGTGAACTTAGTGACGTCCACGGAGGTGGCAGCGAGAGCCGCAGCCAGTGGGCCACATCAGCCACGCGACCCTGGCATCCTGGAGCCTGCTGAGAGGGCCCGCGAGCGTGGGGGCGTGCGCTCCGGGGAGTCCCTGGTTCATTGTGTAGGGCAGCCTCTGAGCGGAGAGAAGAGCCCAGCCCCAGAGAGGGGGACGCCCTGCAGCGGAGAGCCCCCTGGGAAGGTGAGGGAAAAAGACCCGGCCTGTGGGGTGCCGGGCTCCAGGGCGCCTGAAGCCAGAAGGCCGGAGGACAGGACTGTGAATGCGCAAAGCTCGGAGCATTCTGAGCCACGGAGCCGGGTCAAGCCATCTCCAGAACTGGGCTCAGTAGGCCCGGACGCGCCCCAGGGTGGGGCCTCCGTGGCAGAGGAGCCTCTTCGGCGCTCCGGCGGAGTGGATGAAGGATCTTCGAAGCTGGGCCTGCTTGGGGCCAGCCTTTCGGCCCAGACAGCTCTGCTGGAGGTGGAGGCAGGAATTCCCTCTGGCTCAGTGCTGGAGCCTTTCCCCTGCTGGGCAGCGGCAAAAGCTCTAAGGGAACCCCAGTGTCTTCCTGGAGACAGGGCCGGGGTGCAGCCCGGGAACTCCAGGGCTTGGCGGGGCCCCACGGAGGAAGCCCGTCTGGCCTGGACGTGTGGCACGGGTGTACAGCCAGAGGGGACTTGGGGAAGCCACCAGCCCGCCGGAGACGCCCCCTCCAGCCCAGAGCTGCTCTCCCCGGATCAGAAGGACAAGCCTCCCCTGAGAGAGGCCTGCAGCCCCAGCAATATTCCTGCAGTCATCATTACAGACATGGGTGCCCAGGAGGACCAGACCTTGGAGGAGGCGCAGGGAAGTCCCCGGGGCAGCTTGCCCCTGAGGAAACTGTCCTCTTCATCTGCCTCCTCCACTGGCTTCTCCTCTTCCTATGAGGACTCGGAGGAGGACATCTCCAGTGACCCTGAGCGCTGCCTGGACCCCAACTCCGCCTTCCTGCACACGCTGGACCAGCAGAAGCCCAGAGTGGTGAGTCTTGTTCTGAGATTTTCCTGGAACTGGTTTTCACGCCCCTGTTTTTCTTCCTTTCTACTGAGTCTCGGAGACTCTGATCAGGGCCCCAGGGCAGTCACAACTTACAGTTCTCTGCAGGTGTGTTTGCTTGGGGGTGGGGGGGAGTGCCTAGGCACTGACTGTGCACTTTGTAGCTTGGACAGTGAATCAAGTCACTTCGATTGCTATTTCCGCGTACATCTTAACAAACAGTTTTTTTAAAGGTACCTCTCCGGTGGGTCACGACTCACTTCTCGGGGAGATAATATTCATGGGTATTACCCAAAACTTCCTGATTAATCCCCAAAGATCCTAAACAGAGCTGCTGACTAGCTTTTGTCTGATCGGGAGAAACACTTCATTCTTTCGTCCATTTAGGCGGAGGGGAAACTGACCCGGGCATGGAATTAACCCAGCTTCTAGGGACAGGCCAAGGAAAACGAGTTGATGTGATTCTCTGAGGGGGCCCCGAGAGCTGTGGGTGTGCTTGGGGACTGGTCTGTTGGGGCCAGAGCCGCCTCACCTCAGGTAGTAGAGTCAGGACATTGTGATATTTGTGGGACCGGTGTCACTAAGGTACAGTTTTGGTGTACGAATTAAGATAGAAACCATGCTTTGAGCCAAGCAGACAGTTTTTTGCATAACAGAATGTTATATTCAGTTGAACTGCCCAAGATGGGCACTGGGTGTAACCCCTAGGGTAGGTAACTCCTAATAGATGTCCTGGTTGGCTGGTATAGGCGCATTTCAGATACGTTTTCAAGTACGTTTGTCTTGATTCATCTACTGACCTCGTGTGCTAGCTGCAGTGGTTGATGGGAGTTTGATTTCTACTACATAGTGAATCTCAGGCCCAGGCTGTTTTCCCTCTTAGGAGGATCAGAGCATCTCGCGGAAGACGTTAAGAGTCGACGCTAGCACTTCTGAAAAGGTCTGGACTTTCTCTCAGCTTCTCCAGAGTGTGGGGAATTTCCTAGGTCTTGCACTACCCCTGGGGTGGGGAAGTCTGTGTTTTGTTGTAACAGGTAGCCTTCCGATTTCATCTTGAATAGCACACACTGTTCATGGAACCGCACTTGACTTCAGCCGCAGCCCCTGAGAACTGTGGACGTCCACTCTGCATCCTTCCTAAGGCAGGGTGGACCTCCGCGCGCTTGCCTCTGTGACTCCCCCTTGAGAAATCACAGTCTGAAATGCCCGAAACCGGGCGTTTCTTTTGTTGAAGCTCTGCTTTTCTGCTGATGAGGGGGGGGCAAATGTCTCTGCAGTGTCTGGCCCCCATCAGCCGGGCGCTTTGTGGCGGGACGGGGCTGCCGGCATGGGGCACACGCATACCGTCTGGGAGGAGACAGACAGGCGGGTGAAGGGACTGCTTCTCTGCAGGCGCGGCTCGTGTTCCTCTGCCTTCCTGCCCGCAGTCGCAGGCCTGCGGAGGAGGTGACCCTCGGCTTCCCGTCTTAGCATTTGCTTTTTAAACCCACCCCCGGCACGGCCAAAGTCCCTTTAACGTCTTCTGCAGCCTTGCACTTGGCCTTTCTCGTGATGGATTAGCAGCTCCTCTTGGCTGTTTTTCAAATCAGCCTCTGCATCCCAGTGTCTGCAGAGGGCTCTGGTCTGGAGGCAAGTTCAAGGGGAGATGGGTAACGCCAGGTGCTGAGTCTTTCTCTCCGTTTGCCGGCGGAGGGAGCGGTCGGTGGAGGGGCGTTCTGTGAGCTCACAGGTCTGGAGGTGGAAGTGAGGCCTGCGGGGTGGCCAGCCTGCCTGCCACCTCTGCAAGGCTTTCAGACACCCACAGAGGAGAGCCAGGGAAAAGTCCCCTGCCGGCTTCACGCTGAGTCACGTGAGGCCGACGTGGAGGGCCAGCGTGGGGGAGGGGTGGGTAACCAACTGGAAATTATGGGATCCTAGGGACTTTTCAGCTTCTGGTTGAGCGCTTGCGCCGTGAGCTAAGTTTTCTTTTTCTTGTACAGTTTGTTACCACTGAGCCTGTCCTGGGACCTCAAAACATCTGCTCCTGGGGTCAAATATCGCTTGATTCCCTGAGGTGGATGTTTTGTCTGCAGGAGGCCAGACATCTTGGTCCGCTGGGCCCTCAGGGCTTTGCAGATAAACCTGGGCCTCCATCCTCTGCGGCGCTGAGAACCGGCCCCTTCTCCTCTCCCTGCTCTGCTGCTCCATCTGTAGGGCGGCCCTGCTTGGCCGGTGTGCACACCCTCACATGCGGACACTCACACCTGCGCACATTCACCCGTGTGTGCGCACACACGCACACCTGCTCACACTCACACATGCTCACCCTTGCCTTCACATGTTCATGCTCACACTTACACGCTCACACTCACATGCTCACGCTCACACGTGCCCACACTCACATACCCCACACACCTTCACACACATGTTCACCCTTGGCCTCACATGTTCATGCTCACATTTACACACATGCAAACTCACATGCTCACACCCACACGTGCTTACATTCATACCCGTGCATCTCACGTTTGCACCCACATGCATTCACCCTCACAGTGCTCACCGATACCCTCACACACACACACGCTCACACACACACATACACACTGGTTTGAAATGGCTAATGAGCCTGGCCCTCAGACCCACGCTGAGGATGTTTTATGCTGCTCTGCGTTTCCACCGAGTTAAGCCTTTTATGCCTTGGTTTATGCCTCGTGCAGTGGGTTCCTTACTTGTGCGGAAGGGTGGCTGTGTGACACTGTGTGGCCGGGGGCCACGGCCCAGGCGAGCCTGAAGCTGGTGGCTTTGTTAGCTCTTGCTGGGTCCCCCCCCACCCCCTGGGCCAGTGCACCGAAATCCACGAGCCCTCCCTGTGGTTCAGAACAAATCGAAGAGCAGGTTGTTTGGGAACACGCTAGAAAGCTGCTTGGCCATTCGGGTTACGCACACCGGCAGTGCGTGCAGACATCTTCGGAAACGTGCAAAGCGCCTCAGGCCTTCGCTGCAGCTTGGGCTTTGCTTCTGAGGAGCCTGACGGCTGCCTGCCCCTGCCCTAGAAGGTTCTAAAGGTTTGTTTGCATCTGACTGTCTGTTCATGAAAGATCAGAGGCTGGAAATTTGCTCAGAAGGAATTGTATCGCGCGCCTTGGGTTCCCAGTGTTTCCATCCAGGCACGTTCACACTTCCTGTTCCCTGCGGTCTGAAAGAAAGCGAATTCGAGGGAAGCGAATTGGACCATTGAGGATGGTGTCCTTGTATTTTGTGCTGTGAGAGGACTTCACAGCTCCTTGCTTTCCTGTCATTCCATTAAGAGCATCTGGGCCATTGAAACGCCAGGCTTAAAGGATATGTTAAAATATGCATGCGTCTGACTTTTAACAGTGGATTTTATTGATTTATTCCAAAATTGTATCATCAATTACATGTGCAGAAGACACAATAAAGCACTAGCCGGCTCACTGACCCGGGGGCACATGAAGTGCCTTACGAAATCCTTACCCTCCTGTCCTTACTGGTTTTTAAGGGCCAATGGAATTTTCTTTCTCTTTTTCCTTTTTTTTTTTTTTGTTTAATATTGAGTAGTTGTTTTTGTTGTGTTTTTTGTTTTTTTTTAGTGAAAAATTAACTCAGACATGCGGTAAAAATTCAAACAGTTTAAAATGGTTTTATGTGGTTTTGAAAAGTGTAAAACCTTTATTTTCGGCAAACCAAATTAAAATTCAAAAGCGTTTTGAGGGTTACTGAGAAAACAGTCGATGCAATGGCAAGTACTTTTAAATAGAAAATTCTTTTCTGGATGAGACTACTGAAGACTCCGATCTGTGGGGTTCGGGGTCTAGGCTGCACCTGCCGTTTCCTTGAGGTGGGGCACCCGTTTTTCCTCTCGGGGCTGTGGGGAGGATCTTTGTGACGCAGCCTCAGCACCTTTCCGACCCTGGAGGACCCCGAGTCATTTATATAAGGCTCCAGGTAGTGCTCTGATCTGCTGAGGGATGAGGAAACAGACTCAGAGAGAGAGAGAGGGGTCCAAGGTCGACCTCCCTGGAGATGATCTCCGTCTAGATCTGCCTCTGTGACTCTATGATTCTAGGCTTTTGAATTCAAACCTGGCGTGCGTCAAGAATGCATCAGCGTGTCTGAAAGTGTGGCCCTCAACTGCTGGGTCCAAAACCGGGCACGTTGAACTTTGTGCTTTTATTAAAGACCCATCAATTGATCTGCCTCTCTCCCTCTCTTTACCGGAAGACTGGTTCTTTGTAATGTCGCAGTGAAATAGCATCATGTGTCATCCGTATCATACCCAAGACTCTCCTTAATAATTAGACTGGTATTGGAGGCGCTTCCCATAGGAGGCCAGAATGTGAACCTGAAAAGTAAAAGACACATTCTGTTATCTGAGGGCTCGGACTCCCTCGGAGATTGAAGTGTGGAGACTGACTGCACAGAGCCAGAACATGACTTCTGACGATTATTTTATTGAAGGTGAGGTATGGAGAAAGAGAGGGACTGATGGCTAGGCATGGCAGAAACACAGCTCAAGATTTACCTGGCCTTCGGGTTTCGCAAGAAAACTGTATTAAACCAGTCGGTTGCTGCTTTGAGAGGAAGGCATTCCAGGTGTCCCACAAATCATTTCCAGAACTATTGTGTACTTCCTGAAGTCACTTTTCTGATTTTGTGGGCACCTACCTGCCAAATGAGTTCCGTGTAGCTTATGTATACCGCTAGGGGTGCTGATGACATTGTCAAGGCTTATTTTATTTTGTCACATTTCGACTCACTTAGCTGAACGTGGAATGTGAAAGTATTTCATGGGAAGAATTTTATATCTTGGTAGAAAAAACTTCGGGTCATCGGCAGGNGCACACCTGGCCCTCAAATCCATGAGAAGTGTGGCTTGCAGTGATTTTCCTGCTGACTGGGTAGAATGAACACTGGAAAAGACGGATTTTTCACGAACCCGGGAGCACAACCAAATGCAAATGGGAGCTCTTTCATAATACGAAAAGCCATTTAGAGTGCCAGCTGCCATTTTTTAAGTGTATTTATTTTGAGAGCAAGCGAGCGAGAGAGAGATTGCATGCGATCCAGGAAGGGGCAGACAGAGAGGGAGAGAGAATCCCAAGCAGGATCTGCAGTCAGCGCAGAGCCTGAAGTGGGGCTCGAACTCACTAGCCGTGAGATGGCGACCTGAGCCGAAACCAAGAGTTGGATGCTCCACTGATCGAGCCCCCCGGGCACCCCAACTGCCATTTTAGCAGCTGGATGTTTGGGATTTTGTTTGCCGTTCTCCCGAGGCCGCGTGCCCTTCCTGTGGCGGCCTAGGTGCTATGAACTTCGTGAATTGAGGTCATTGGCACTCTAGTCTCTGTCAGCACATGGAGCAGGTGCACCGAGCTTTGCGATGCTCCCGCTGGCCGGCGGGTCCAGCACACCTGGCCGGGGAGGCTGAGGGACCCTCCGTCCTGGCCATGACCCTGCAGTCACACTTGCCTTGCTCTGGTCCTGCCACCAGCCTTGAATCTCACTTTGGTCCTCCCAGACACCTGGTCGTTCATTTTTCCAGGAGGGAGCGATTATTTTACAGACTGTTCAGGTGTCCGTGGCTGAAAAGCCCCGTAAATGTGTTTGATCTCATGAGGATGTTGGGCCTCTGTTCTCGATATTAAAAAAAATGGCAAGAACATTGGGGCCCCTGAGGGGGCTCAGTCGGTTCAGCGTCTGACTTCAACTCAGGTCATGATCTCCTGGTTCGTGGGATCAAGCCGCGCATCAGGCTCTGCGCCAACAGCATGGATCCTGCCTGGTAGTCTCTCTCCCTCTCTTTCTGCCCCTCCCCCCCAAATAAATAATGAACGTTTAAAAAAATTTTTAAATAGCAAGAACATTGGGGTGCCTGGGGTCTCAGCTGGTTACGCGTCCGACTATTGATTTCAGCTCAGGTCATGATATTAGGGTTCGTAAATCGAGCCCTGTGTCACGCTCTGCGCCGACAGCTTGGATCCTGCTTGGGATTCTCTCTCTCCCTCTCTCTCTGCCTCTCCCCCACTTGCACTGTCTCCTCTCAAAAATAGATAAACGTTAAAAAAAATTTTCTAAATATAGTGCATGCTTTCAAAACCTTTGTGAAAGGGACGGGAGAATGAATGAATGAGCTAGAGACGATATCTCTGCTGCATTATCTGCGCATGAAGGAAACGCAGAACCATCTAGAAGATGGAGAACAATGAAAGGGGAAAAAGAACAAGGAAGACCAGCTCGCTGCTGCTTCCTGTGACCTAACAGCCACACTGACCGGGGTGTAGGCGACTCGGTGAGATCCCAGTCTGCCCCCGGCCCGCGGGCCCTGCAGAAGATGGAGAGAGCGCAGGGGTGACCCCCCGGGCCGCTGCGAGTGAAGCGTGTTTGTAAGCGCGCCTAGCACCTCGCCTGGCCCGCAGGAGAAGTCGAGGTGGGGTAGGGAGGCATTCTGAGTCCCGCGAGGGCCGCGTCTGGAAAATTTGTTGTGCCCCTTGCAAGAAAAGAAATTCCCTGTGGCAATCCTGCGGCCGCTCGTGGGGTGGTGTTTACGTTCCTCTCCTCCCAGTACAGTCCTGGTGGGGAGCCCACCTCCGCCCAAAGGGCTGGGATGAGATGAGCTTCTCAGAGACCCGGATTCACGGGCCATCCTGGAAACGCAGGCGCCTCCTGCCGCAGGCGTCGTGGGACGTCAGGAGCAGAGGGCCAGCTGTCCCCTCCGTCCCTGGTTCCTAGAGTGGCTTCCTTTTGTTTCGTCTTGGGGGTGGCATTCTGGGAGGGCCGAGGAACCAGGAGACAGTCGGGCGGCGTGTTCCCAGAAGACCACTCTGGCGCCTCCTACGTGCAGGTGGCCGCCTCGCAGGATTTCTCCGGCGAGGAGGGACTTGGACTGAGTCAACACACACGCAGGCTTTTGACTAACTGGTCCGGCGTGTTTCTCAACAATTGTGTTAAGAAGTCACTGTTAGAAATCAGATCTTTCCCCTCCGTTGAGCTTCACTTGGGCGTTTTATTGACTTGTTATCACTTAATGGAAATCCATTCAACAGAAGGTAACTGTGCAGGTCACTGCAGTCAAGACTCCCTTCTCTTTATTTCCCTGAAATTTTTACTTCTCTCTTGCGCCAAACTGGCTCAGTTTTACCAGTAACCAAAAAGTGGGAGCTCCGTATGGCCAGGAAGCAGGCAGAGTGAGAATCCGTCATTCACATTCACATACAAGTTAATTGGGGGAGGGGCGGATGTGTTTTTACTCCCCACCTGGGAATAAGCAGGGAAAATCCTCACTCAGCCTCTGGCGGTGGAGGGAGGTGGTGGTGAATTTTCAGTTAAAGAGGATCCTCCCTCGTGAAGTTCACAGTTCATGGCTATCTTGTTAATTTTACTTTTGTGGTAATGATCCGGGTGGAAAGGGAAAATGAAATGATAACAGCATCTCAAATGGAGGCCGGGAGATTCTTTCCGTTGACCTGGTGACTAAGGTCAGGGTCTGCCTAACTCAAGAGGTGGTAATGTTGGGGAGGCTCTGGGGGCCCCAGTTGGTTAAGCGTCCGACTTCGGCTTAGGTCAGAATCTCACAGTTTGTGAGCTCGAACCCCCGTGTGGGGCTCTGTGCTGACAGCTCAGAGCCTGGAGCCTGTTTCGGGTTCTGTGTCTCCCTCTCTCTGCCCCTCCCCCACCCACTCTCTGTCTCTCAAAAAATGAATAAACATTAAAAAAAAATGAAAGAGGTGATCACGCGTGCTGTTGATGCAGGGTGAGGCCCCTCCTCGGCGGGCTCTCCCGAAAGGAACTCTCTCTCGGCCCATGTTCACAAAGTGACCCTTCGTGCATCCTACGGCAGGAATGAGGGACGTTTGTCTTGGGCTTTTGGGGCCCTGAGAGCAGAGACCCTTCTCAAGGGTCCTCTGTATTCTGCCCCTCCCCCACCCGGGTCATCAGAACGAATAAACCGTACTGTTTTGTGAGACGAAGCTGCAATAGGTTTTATCTTACCAGCGCTTAACGTCTTCCTACCNAGCTGGCTGGCCGGGGAGCGATGGGGAGGTCAGGGCACCCCCAGGCAGTTTCCAGCAAGTGTTTTTCCAATTTCCCTGACATTCTTTCCAGGCTCAGCTCAATTTGTTTTCCTCTTCTCTATGGCAATTGATGACTGGGTCGTAACGTGTGGGATTCTGCGTGATCTCCTGCAGAGCTCTATAGGAGCCGGCGTCTAATCCCCTGCCGTGCATGGGTGTGTACTGGGTTTTATATACTTCTTTTTTCAAGTGAGCGAGCTGAAGAGTAGATGTAATACACAGTGCGGTGCACCTCTCCACTCAGGGGAGGCGGTGCTGGCTGGGGTGTGGAGGGGAACCTGGGAGCGGATCACCTCTGTTGATCTTATCTAACCTGAATCTGCCAGCAGGAAACCGAAGAGGCCTGGGTATGACCATGACATAAACAGTTGAATCTCTTGACAATGTCAAGTGGAAAATCCGACCGAGGCCAGTAGCTTGAGAAACGGCCGGGATGTTTTGTAGGGAAGGCAGATCCCGCGGCGCTGGGCCACGGGAGGAGATTTGCCTTCTCCGTATTCACGCTGGGAGGTTGGGAGACGCTGTCTGGGTCTGAGAAAGGGCTGAAAAGTCCTTAGGGATGCAGAACCGGCTAAGNGGGGGGGGGGGTGAGGGGGCATTTCAAATGCCTTGTGGATATCCGAGTCTAAATGAGGCCTTGGAACCCTCTGCACCCTGCCCTGTCCCTGGCCACTATCACTGCGGCTCAGGCATTAAGGACTGTAATTACAGCTCATTTAGGAGTCCTCTGGGGCCTCTGCTGGGCGGACTCACGGAGTGCAGTGTGCTGGAAAGGCCAGTGCCTCTTGGATCTGCAACTGGTCTCTTTGGGCCGTGGATCCTCATCTGTGAAATGGGTACATTGATAAAGCCTTCCTACTTCTTGTGGTCTTTGCGAGTCGAGTGAGATCGGGTCTGTAGGGGCCATTTGCGAGAGTGTGAGTCTTTCCTACCTACACTAGTTTTTTTTTTTTAATGTTTATTTTTGAGAAGGAGAGAGAGAGCACCAGCACACAAGCAGGGGAGGGGCAGACAGAGAGGAAGACAGTCCCAAGCAGGCTCTGCACTGCCAGCAGAGAGGGAGACAGAGAATCCCGAGGTCTGCTGACCGCAGAGAGTTCGACGCGGGGCACGAACACACCACCCGCGAGACGATAACCAGAGCTGAAGTCGGACGCTTCACCGACGGAGCCACCCAGGCACTTGCCTAAACTCGTTGTGATGATGAGCACCGCGACGCCGCTTTGAAAGCCTTCCCAGGAGGGGACGGATGAAGGCGGGCGCAGTGCTCGGGCTGCGCGGCCCCATGCCTGCGTCGCCGGAGGAGAATGCTGTGTAGACGGTGTCCCAGGCAGCCGCCGAGGGCGCAGCAGAGCAGGTCCCGATGCTGACGTTGTGGCGCCCGCGGGGAGCACGGTGAGTGGGCCGTTCTGGGGTCCGCACCCCGCGGTCAGCATGGCCGCCCCCTACCTGAGCCACCCCTTCGGCCTGCGTGGACCACGGACGAAGCTTCCTGCCCTGTGCTTTGCTGCCTCCGCGCACAGGTCGGGGAGCAGATGTGACGGACGTTCCGGAAGCTCCCGCGGTGCGGAGGCGGCCGGGGCAGGGGTCGGGCGATCCTGGAGCAGGGCTGTGGGCTCCTGAATAATTGAGGAGGAGCCCGTGCTCCATCCAGGGTTTGAAGATACTTAATGGCAGCCTTGATTTTTCTAATACCATGTAGTGAGTTTCTCTCCCGGGTCCTGCAGAGTGAAAGAGGGCGGCCCGGCTAAGCTGTGCACGTTTACAGCAGACGGTACGTTCGGCAGCTATAAACTGAGCCCTTCCTCAGCGTGGCCTGGCCCCGGCTTGGATCCGGAACCGCCGGCACAGAGCCCGACCTCCCGTCTGGGCGCCGCCCACCGTGCGGGGCGGGCGTTGCGCCCCCCAGTGGCTTCCCGGACAGCAGGCGTGGACCTGCGTGTCTGCCTGCAGATACCTGTGCGGAAGAGAACGCCTTCACTGATGTCCATACTTGGGGACCCGCCCCCTGAAGACGAAGCCGATGCCCGCAGACGCACTTGAGATTTGGCAAACTCAGAACAGGCTGTGTGGCCGTGAGCACAAGCGCGCTCCTTAGACTGGAGCTCATAAGTAACTAGTGGGCACTGGCGTGTGAACCGCAGGCAGCCCCGGTGCGCGTTGTGAAGCAGGGCAGCGCGAACTGAACTGGGCCCCCGGAGAGGGAGCCTGGCTGAGGCCTAGAGGTTGCTACCTCTGCTAGAGGTGGCCAAGCCAGAGGGACTTTTCTGGATCCAAAGGCTCTAGGAGGTTGGAAAGAAAGAGGGCAGCTCACCCCCGCCCCGCACCCCCTCTTCACGCCTTCATGCCTCGCTCTGAACTGTATGCAGATTGATGGTCAGCTGATAAAAGTTGCAGTGAGGGGTGCCTGGGGGGCTCAGTCGGTTGAGCGTCGGACTTCAGCTTGGTCAGGATCTCGTGGTTCAGGCCCCACATCGGGCTGTGTGCTGACAGCTCAGAGCCTGGAGCCTGCTTGGGATTCTGTGTCTCCCTCTTTCTCTCTGCCCGTCCCCCGTTCATTCTCTCTCTCTCTTCTCTCTCTCTGTCAATAATCAATAAATGTTAAAAAAAGAAGAAGAAGAATAAGAAAATGTTGTAGTGAGTGGGCGGTGCATGTAAATGTGCTTTTAGGAGATCCTTCCGCCCCCACCCCAGTTGACCAGAGGAACGGGATCAGGGAAGCTAGGGTTGATCTTCCGTTCAGTAAGTGTTTACTGAGCCTGAGCAAGAATCCTGGGACAGGGCGGGGCATGGAGAGCTCTGCTCTTGAGACTGGACGGTCCCTGGTTTGAGTCTCAGCTGTGTGACTCCCAAGAAGTGCCTTTTCCTTTCTTTCTTTCTTCTTTTTTTAAAATGTTTATTTACTTATTTATTATTTTTTTCAAATGTTTTTTATTTATTTGTGTGTGTGAGAGAGAAAGACAGCGTGAGCAGCGGAGAGTCAGAGAGAGAGGGAGATAAGGAATCTGAAGCAGACTCCAAGCTCTGAGCTGGCTATCAGCACAGAGCCCAACGCGGGGCTCGAACCCACGTACTGTGAGATCATGACCTGAGTCGAAGTCGGCGCCTAACCGACTGAGCCACCCAGGCGCCCCAATGTTTATTTATTTTTAAAAGAGAGAGAGAACCAGACAGATAGAGCGCAAGCAGGGGAACGGCAGAGAAAGAGATGGAGACACAGAATCCAGAGCAGGCTCCAGGCTCCGAGCTGTTGGCACAGAGCCCGATGCGGGGCTCAAACCCCAAAACTGAGATCATGACCTGAGCCAAAGTCAGATGCTCAACTGACTGAGCCTCCGTATCCTTTTCTCTCCTNGTCCCCCGTTCATTCTCTCTCTCTCTTCTCTCTCTCTGTCAATAATCAATAAATGTTAAAAAAAGAAGAAGAAGAATAAGAAAATGTTGTAGTGAGTGGGCGGTGCATGTAAATGTGCTTTTAGGAGATCCTTCCGCCCCCACCCCAGTTGACCAGAGGAACGGGATCAGGGAAGCTAGGGTTGATCTTCCGTTCAGTAAGTGTTTACTGAGCCTGAGCAAGAATCCTGGGACAGGGCGGGGCATGGAGAGCTCTGCTCTTGAGACTGGACGGTCCCTGGTTTGAGTCTCAGCTGTGTGACTCCCAAGAAGTGCCTTTTCCTTTCTTTCTTTCTTCTTTTTTTAAAATGTTTATTTACTTATTTATTATTTTTTTCAAATGTTTTTTATTTATTTGTGTGTGTGAGAGAGAAAGACAGCGTGAGCAGCGGAGAGTCAGAGAGAGAGGGAGATAAGGAATCTGAAGCAGACTCCAAGCTCTGAGCTGGCTATCAGCACAGAGCCCAACGCGGGGCTCGAACCCACGTACTGTGAGATCATGACCTGAGTCGAAGTCGGCGCCTAACCGACTGAGCCACCCAGGCGCCCCAATGTTTATTTATTTTTAAAAGAGAGAGAGAACCAGACAGATAGAGCGCAAGCAGGGGAACGGCAGAGAAAGAGATGGAGACACAGAATCCAGAGCAGGCTCCAGGCTCCGAGCTGTTGGCACAGAGCCCGATGCGGGGCTCAAACCCCAAAACTGAGATCATGACCTGAGCCAAAGTCAGATGCTCAACTGACTGAGCCTCCGTATCCTTTTCTCTCCTTCCGGGGCTGTTGGGAAGACGGAGTGGGCCGTGCAGCCCAGGACGGGCGTGGGGAGAGGGCCCCTTTGCGCAGTGCTGAGCTGGTCCCCATCCCCGGTACAACTCGTGGCCCAGGATGATGAAACAGGGGAGGATTGACTTTCTCGAAGAGGTTTCTCGGGTGCAAGAGAGGCCTCACTCAGGTACCAGGGCTCAGCCCCCAATGGACCAAACAATGCGCAGCATTCAGCTGCCGGCCAGCGGGTGTCCGGTTACTCACTGGGACCCATCCCTTCTCATTGTGTTTTGGGAGGTGGAAACTGGCCCGGGGTCATTGAGGCGGAGGGGGCCTTTGAGAGTCTGGAAGGCTCCATCCCTCCTGGCCTCCCCCCTCATGGCCCTGCCCACTCGGCACAGCTCACGAGAGCGAGAAGGGTATACAAATGTATATATGAGAAACACCCCCAGTTTGTCTGGATCTTCTGGGACCGGGGAGGTCCCTGCAGTGTGACCTAATTGGCCTTCCCTGGGGCCTAGCTGCCGGCGGGCTGGGTGCATGCTTACTAAAGCAGGCTCTTTCTCAGGTTAAAGAGATGCTTGTTTCACGGCAGGCCCAGCAGAGGCCGTGGGAGAGGCTGGTGGATCTCCGCAGGCCGCCGCACACGCCCCCCAACGCCTCCGCCGCCTCCGACGGGAGCAGAGGGGAGCTGTCCCAGCACCTGCCGGTGACACGGTGGCTTGTTGCCATTGTCCAGACCCGGCCTGCTGGGCTGTTCTCAGGGCCGGGTGGTGGCTGGGGGTGTCGAGGGGAGACCCAGTCAGGTGCACTGAGTGGCGGAGCCCCAGCAAGGCCCTTGGGCTGGGGAGTGGGAGCTGCGTGGTGACCAGCTCCCACCAGCACTGATGTCCTCGGAGCCTCGGGCCCCCACCTGCTGAATCCTGGCTTCTGCCTCACTGCATGTTCAGTATGGGTGAGGAATCCCTCCTTTTCTCCCTGGCTGTGCAGCGGGGCGGGCGGCCTGCTGCCTTAACCCTCGGGGTCGCTGTCTTTCCTGCCTGCGGCGGGGCCTTATGAGCCTACATGTATCCCAAGACGGGGTGAGGCCCCTGGGCAGAGGCTCCAGGCACTGAACGTCCCTTCGTGTGACGTTGGGGCCCTCCCCCCTCCCGGAGAGATGTGTCCCCGGCCTGGCCTGTGCTTACATCTTTCCCCCAAGCAGGGGTCGAGAGGCTGGGGTCCGGGAGGAATGAAACCACTCAGAGAGCTCGTTAGGACGTGGCTGCCTTGGGCNGCCCAGCAGACCGTGGGAGAGGCTGGTGGATCTCCGCAGGCCGCCGCACACGCCCCCCAACCCCTCCCCCGCCTCGCCTCCGACGGGAGCAGAGGGGAGCTGTCCCAGCACCTGCCGGTGACACGGTGGCTTGTTGCCATTGTCCAGACCCGGCCTGCTGGGCTGTTCTCAGGGCCGGGTGGTGGCTGGGGGTGTCGAGGGGAGACCCAGTCAGGTGCACTGAGTGGCGGAGCCCCAGCAAGGCCCTTGGGCTGGGGAGTGGGAGCTGCGTGGTGACCAGCTCCCACCAGCACTGATGTCCTCGGAGCCTCGGGCCCCCACCTGCTGAATCCTGGCTTCTGCCTCACTGCATGTTCAGTATGGGTGAGGAATCCCTCCTTTTCTCCCTGGCTGTGCAGCGGGGCGGGCGGCCTGCTGCCTTAACCCTCGGGGTCGCTGTCTTTCCTGCCTGCGGCGGGGCCTTATGAGCCTACATGTATCCCAAGACGGGGTGAGGCCCCTGGGCAGAGGCTCCAGGCACTGAACGTCCCTTCGTGTGACGTTGGGGCCCTCCCCCCTCCCGGAGAGATGTGTCCCCGGCCTGGCCTGTGCTTACATCTTTCCCCCAAGCAGGGGTCGAGAGGCTGGGGTCCGGGAGGAATGAAACCACTCAGAGAGCTCGTTAGGACGTGGCTGCCTTGGGCACCTGGGTGGCTCGGTTGGTTGGGTGGCCAACTTCAGCTCAGGTCATGATCTCATGGTTCATGGGTTCGGTCCCCGCATCGGGCTCTGTGCCGGCAGCTCAGAGCCTGGAGCCTGTTTCAGATTCTGTGTCTCCCTCTCTCTCTGACCCTCCCCTGCTCACGCCGTCTTTCTCTCTCTCTCAGAAATAAATAAAACATTAAAAAGAAAAAAAAAAAAGGATGTGGCAGCCTTGACCTCAGAGGCAGTGTGAGAGGCCGCGCGCCGGACAGTAGTCCCCTTATTGCCCCAGCCTGGAAATACACACGGCGCCATGGTTGATTTCGAGCCCAGGCTGAGCCATGTGGAAGAGCGTCTGGGATGCCTTTGACCTTGAGGTATCAAACTGTGCATCCCAAATCCCCTGCTCCCTGGGGAGAGCCCCCTCCCACCTCCCACAGAGATGCCGAAATCCATCCTGCAGGCCCTGAGGCCCTTGATGGTGTCCCTTCCAGCCTGGCCCAGGTTTCACATCTGCAGCCACTGGCCTCAGACACCACATCCCCAGGAGAGCCTCGGGGTGGATGGGACATGCCCTGAAGCGTTCCAGGTGGCCCGTCTCTGGGGACCCTCAGCCTGGCCCACCCTCACTGTAGTTGGGGACACATAACACCGACTTTGGAAAGATTTCAAGAACTTCAGAAAATAGTCCACGGTTGGTTGAGCATCTGAGTCTCACTTTCAGCTCAGGTCATTATCTCACCGTTAGTGAGTTTGAGCCCTGCGTCGGGTTCTGCGCTGACGGCGCAGAGCCTACTCTCTCCCTCCTTCCCTCGCTCTCTCTCTGCCCCTCCCCTGATAACGTGCATGCCTTCTCTCTCAAAATAATAAACTTAAAAAAAAAAAAGAAAGAAAACAATTCACGGTGACCCCACGACCCGGTACCCTAGAGGAGAATGTGTGTTCGGAGCAGAGGTTTCAAAACCTCAATGGCATGAAGGACAAGACAGAGGGCCCTGGCCCATAGACGCTGCTTCTGACATTCCCTGGGAGTGACATTACTAAAAATCCTGTATAAATTAACAATACGGTGCAGCTGGTAAACGTGCTGAGCCGTCTCGGGCCGTCTCAGGGTGCACAGTAATAATAAAATACAAGCAGCTACGGTTTCTGACGTGTCTGACTTCGTTTCACTTTTGCAAGGTCTATATTTTCCTTCTTTGCCAGCACATGGACTGGGGATCTGACGGACGAGGTGGCTGTCCCGGCTGCACACCAGTAAATGGCAGGGCTTCCCCCGCCGCCCATGGCGTGTCACCTAGTGGACAGAGGAAGGAGGTCCTCTGTGCGCTGACAGCGCTCCATTCTGTTCTGGGCCCTGGGCGTCGGGGGCTGGGGTCTGAGCAGAAGCCTTGGGGAGATAGATGGTCAAGGGCCTCCGGGTCACCGTGCCTTGGACCTACCCCATCTGGGGGGCAGCAAGAGAGCCGTCTTCACATACTTGCCCTGGGGTCACGCTCCAGTCTGGTTCCAGATCAATTTTCTACTCTCAGAGGTGAAACTGAGAGAGGATTCTTTTCCTTGGAAATGAATGGGCCTTTGTACGAACACACAGACTCTGTCGGTGCAGCCTCAGCAGAAAGGGAGCTTCTAGAAGGGCCTCGAAGCTCCCAGGCCTGGTGTGGAGGGAAGCAGAGAAGTTAGAGCCCCTCACTGCCGCCCTTGGGGGACTGTGGAGACAGGAAGGGCATCCTAGATGGTCCCCGGGGACCCAGCCCGCCTCCCCCTGCAGGGAGACTCGGTGCACACAGAACTCACATCCGTGCGTGTCCTGGGCTTGCTGGTTATTGAGCACGGCGCCCAGGCAGTCCAGGCCCTTGACAGTGACACAGGTGAAAGCCTGTCGCCTGTTTGTGTTTTCAGATGTAGCCGGGGGGACCTGAACTGGAATCTAGCGCGTCACATCGCACTGGCTCCTGCAGACTTCGGTTAAGTCAGAAGCCCGCGCACAGTCGGGGGGTTGGGGGGGCGCGGTTGATCCCCCCAGGGCCTTGCCTCACCTTCATCTGAGCCTCTCGCTTCACTGTCCCCTGAGGAAGGGACCTCCGTGCTGTCGGAAGCTGCCGTGAACACTCGAGCACAGGTTTCTGTGTGACCGTGAGCTTCCACGCGGGTGTGATAAACGCCCGGCGTGCCCGAGCCGGGTCTGAGGTGAGTCCCACACTCATTTCGTCTGTTAAGACACTGCCACGCTGCTTTCCAGAGTGGCCGCACCAGCGGTGTGTGAGCGAGCCAGTTTCTCCGCGTCCTTGCCCGCCTGAGGTGTGAACACTGTTTCTTATTTTAGCCACTCCCTCGCTGTGGGGGGCTGGCTCTTCGGGTTGGAATTTCTTTTTCTTTTCTTTCTCTTTTCGTGGCATTGAATGTCTTTTCACGTGCTTAGGGGCCATTGGGACGTCCTTTGGGTGAAATGATCTGGCTTTAAAATTTTTAACGTTTATTCATTTTTGAGAGAGACGGCGTGAGCAGGGGAGGGGCAGAGAGAGAGGGAGACACAGAATCCGAAGCAGTTCCGGGCTCTGAGCTGTCAGCACAGAGACCAACAAGGGGCTCGAACTCACGAATAGGGAGATCATGACTGGAGCCAAAGTCTCAACCGACTGAGCCCCCCAGACGTCCCTGATTGGGCGTTAAAGAAACATTCCCCAGGGGTGCGGGAGGACGCAGGCAGGGTGTCAAATGCCTTGTGCATCCGTCCCCGGACCCACATGTGTCCCATCGTGGGGCTGTGCCTCCGCGTCCCAGGGAGGGGGCTTGGTCATCCCTGAGGTCCCGTCCTGCCCCTACCTTCTCTGACTCTCGAATAGTGTGGTGACCGTGACCCAGAGCAGCCCCCACCCACCTGTGGCCGCGGGATCCCACGGAGGCCGACTCACAGAGGCTGTAGTTAAGGCAAGTTGTCTGTTGATCGTTGGGCCTGGAAATAAGGAGAAAAACAAACCCACGAGGCAGGAGTGTTTCACTGGCATCTCCCAGGGCCTCCCCGTCNAGCTTTGGGGTTCAGTTTTGCAACGGGGTCATGCTGAAGGTCCCAGAAACGCTTCCCTTTGTGCGTTGATCGCACACACAAGAAAACGCGTGTGTGGAATCTGAAACTGCTCAGAGCAGTGGTGGCCAGAGTAATTTCTATCCCGAAAACCAGCCCCGAGTCCTACCTCGCATGGCAAGCCGTGGGCAGTGCTGTCGCTGTCTTTCCTTTGGCCTCCTGTCCCCGGAGGGGCAGCAAGAAGTGGCCTTGGCGTCAGTGGGGTGGGGACCTGCTGATGGGTGCCCTCTGCCCTGGGAAGGAGGGTCGATGTCATCCACTTATAACGTATTTACCTTTGTTTTTCCGCCTCGTGATGTACCTGGGACTTCACAGGGTGTGAAACACGCATCCTCCTCCGTTTCAATGAGTCATAAGAAGTGAAAAGGCGTGGCTGTGTCTTCCTCGGTGTAATGAAGTCTAATATTTGCAAAACCTCCTTTGGTGAATTTGTACAAACAGCCTCCCACAAAGAAGGGATTGTTTTCTGTGTGGGCTCAGGGGGTTTTTGGAGAACGAGCGGAGCATTTTGACAGAAGTCCCCTGAGCCCGGGTCGTGGCGATGGTCTCAGGTTAGATAGGTGATCACAGGCTTTCCACACAGTTCCTGCGGCCCTACTAGAATATTCCAGCACATCTCAGCAGTCATTTGATGGGGCCCAAGATCAAAGAGGTAGCTGAATCACATGATGGTTTGGTTCAGAATATTTTTCTGGTGTGGTACTTTTTCAAAGGCTTGGTTTGAGGGGCGCCTGAGTGGCTCAGTCGGTTGAGCGTCCGTCCGACTCTTGATTTTGGCTCAGGTCATGATCTCAAGATTCGTGAGTTCGAGGCCCGCATAGGGCTCTGCACTGACGGTGTACAGCCTGCTTGGGATTCTCTCTCTCTCCCTCTCTCTCTGTCCCTCCCCGCCTGTCTCTGTTCCAAAAATAAATAAATAAACTTACAACAAAAACACAAAGCCTAGGTTTGATTCTGGTTTGAACTTGTCCAATAAAGGTCAGGAAAGAAGGGAGGGGGAACCCTCTTGTTACATTCCTGGTTCAAATTAAAACTTGATATCTGTGCTTGGTTTGGGGTTGAATAAATAAAATGTGTTGTGGCTATTGGTGGCCGGTTCATTTGGCTCCAAGTCACTTCTCCAGATAGCATCGCAGTCATAAAATTTATTTCCCGTGAACCTGCATTCTTCCGGGACGGTGCGTCTTGGTCTCATTTCTTAAATGTTCTGGCTTAAGAATTGAGAGTTAACTGTGACGGCGATCGTGCTTTGCGGTGAACTAGAAGTAATCAAACACCTGACGCTAAAAGCAGCAGAGGTTTTGCTAAGTGCACAGACTTTGCCTTTGGGGGAGCAGGCGGAGGGCTTTGTCTAGTACTTACAAATGGGTAGCTCTCAGGAAAGGGTCCACTCTTCCCTGACACAGCCTGCAGACATTTACTGGGTGCGGACTGTGTCAAATTACGCCGGAGGGTAAGGATCTGTGTGTAAGTAAAGCGTCGTTCTACCCTCCAGGAACCTTAGTTGAGCTGAGGGGGCAGATGGCAGCAGCCCAGGTCTGTATTTATTACAGGTAGGCACTGAATGAGGGGTTAAGCACCATGCCCTAAATCACAGTAATGGAAGCATCAGGACACGAACCCAGGCCTTCTGGCTGTAGAAGAGGGTGTCTCAGATTTGGCACTACTGCTGTTTGGGGCCAGATTAGTGTTTGTTTGAGGGGAGCTGCTCTGCACGGTGTCTCCCTGGCCAGAAGCACCGCCCTCTCGGCTGTGGCAACCAAAAATGTCTTCACGCATTGACAGCCGTGCCCTGTGGCAGGAAGCCGGTGCTCAGGAGATGGTCCTCTGCACCCCCTTCCAGGCACGATGTGCTGCAGTACCGTGTCCATGTGCATGGAGGGTGAGTCCATCCACAGTCCCGTTGGACGCAGAGGTGGTTGGAAAGAGAAATCCCAGAGAACTGGGATTGGTGGCGATTTGGTGGAGTTCACCAGGCAGAGGAAGGGGACGATCTCCCCAGCGGAAGGCTATATGCCTATAAGCAGGAGAGAGTGAGAAGACAACGCAGATCTAAGGGATGACAGCTTGCTGTGGACCTTCCACTTTCCTCCCTCTTGCTGTTTTCTTGTTCCCTCCTTTCAAGCAGCAAGCAGGTTCACAGCAGCTATAGAATTTTTTCAGTCACCAGTTTGTATCGGTCAGGATGGGTAAGGCTCTGCTGTGTAACAAACAGCCCCATAAGCAGCAGCTTGAAACAACAAAGGTTTCTTTCTTGTGTCTGGGCCAGCCATGGGCTCCGCTGCAGGGTGCCCTCACTCGGCGCCTCAAGCTGATGGTGCAGCCACTCTCTGAAGTGTTGCTGGTCACCACGACAGAGAGAATGAGAACGTGGCGAGTCACATACTGGCTCAGAGAAGTAGCACATTTCACTTCTGCTCATACTTTGGTGGCCAAGCACGTGTGGTGTCCTCCCCTACGTGAAGGGGGCAGGGGCATAGAGTCCTGCCATGTGTCCGGGACAAGAACTGGAAAGATCTGGGGGACGGCGCTGATGCCCAGGGCCAGCACGTGAGCGAGCAGCACGAGCCGTGTGTTTGAAGGCCTCCTGGCTTGGCTTCAGAGAATTGCCTGTTGCCAAGCTCAGGAGAAACTGTTGAGCGAGAAGAGAATCAGACCATTGTGATTCCAAACTATTTTAATTCTCTTGAAAAAGTCAAAAGAGGTCCTTGTTGGGTTAGGATCAGGTCACAGGCCCTCATTTTTAGAGTTACAATGTTGGGTGTGGGAGAAAGGGTTCAAGTAGACACAGCCTGGATTTAGTGGATCGTGTCCATGAGGTGGGAGTGGTTAGTCAGGATACAGGTGTTTATCTGGACCCCGGGAGGCTTTCTCCCGCCATTCCTGGAGGAAACAACAGCTTTCAAGCCCAAGTCAAGTGGGAGCCTTTGCGAACCATAGATTTTTGAGATAGAAGAACGCACTGGGCGTGAGCAGTCCTGACCGAGGGCATTCCGGTGCTTTCCGAAAGCCCGAACAAATTCCTTATAAAACCAGGAGTGTTTTCCTTGTTAGGAACTCATGCAGACCGCGACTCCATCCCAGGCCCTGGAGCAGGGAGATAGAGACAGAGCCTGGCTGCGGTGGCTCTAAAATGGGATAAAACCGGAAACCTGTGGGGAGGATTCAGCCCTTGTCACCCCTCGACAGGGGGCACAGAGTCTTGGAAAAATAGAAATAAAAATAGCAGCTGTTGGCCATGTCCCTCCGCAGTGCCGTGCTCTCTCCAGACCTGGTTTCCACTCTATTTCTGAATTGTTTTTCACCCTGATGTGTGTAGGGAGCTGGGGCAAGTGAGGTGGACAGAAGTGGGTGGGGGGTGGGGGTGGGGGAGCAGAGAGGACACAGCCATTGACTCAAAGGGAGACAAGATTAGTAAATGTCTGGGAACTGGGAGGCAGGCGCATTCCAGAGACAGGCAGAGCCCAGAGCAGCCAGCGAGGTCGAGTCTCCTCACCCCCGGGGTCTTGCTGGAGTGCACATGTGTGCGTGTGCGTGTGGTGTGTGCGCGTGTGGCCACATGTATGTGGGTGTTAGTGTGCACACACGTGTGCGAGTGTGGTTGTGTGTATTGGTGTGTGTGCACATCTGTGTACGGGTGTGGATGTAGGTGCACACGTGTGTGGGTGTGTATATGTGCGTGTATGTGTGCATGGACGTGTGTGAATGTATGCACGTGGGTGGGCAGGTATATATGTATCCACATGTGTATGGGTGTGTATACACATGCGTATGAATGGGTGTGGGTGTTGGTGTGAGCGTGCATGGGTGTGGTCGTGTGAGTGTGAATGGGTGTACACAGGTGGGTGTCGGTGTGTGGGTGTGCGTTCATGTGTGAGTGCATGCACATGTGTATGAGCGTGGGTGTGGGTGTAGGTGTGTGCATGTGCATGGTGTGGGTGTGTGAGTGCATACATGTGTGTACGAGTGCGCATGTGTGCGAGTGTATATGCATGCATGTATGAGTGTGTGCATGTGTGTAGGTGTGTGCACACAGTGTGTGTGGGTGTGCACAAGTGTATGGGTGTGCACGTGTGAGTGTGCACAAGTGTTGTCGGTGTGGGTGTGCACTCATGTGCCCCCGGGGGAGGGTTACCACGAAAGGGTGTGCAGACAGGGGAGTGTCACCCACAGCCCTCAGTTTGCTGCCCGCGCCTCAGCTGGCCCCCCTCCTCCATCAGGTTCCCCAGGGCACCGAGATGCACGGTGGCTCTCAGACACTTTTCACACCCCCAGCCTGTACCGTCCTATTCTCACTCTGAGGGCAGCAGAGCAACGTGGTCCTTCTAGAAGCTTCGGCAGGCTGTGCAGGACCGGCTCACGGAAGACTGGAAGGAGCCTGGGCCTGGAGGTCAGGACGCAGGACGCAGGGCCGGGGCGGGGCCAGCCGCCTGCCTCCCAGCCCCGCGCTCCCTCGACCGTGACCCCTAACCCCAGGCCTGCAGCACCTCTGCCTTCTCAGCTGCAGAGCGGCGTGCGGAGCAGGAAGCCCTTGCAGATGTGCCGCCCTGGGAATTCGTTTCGGTAAAGGAGGCCCCGGCGGTGGCGTTGCGGCCGGCCCGTCACCACTGCCTTTCCCCGATGCACACGGAGCGGCGGGCTGCCCCGAACACCTGCTTCCCGCGCGTCGCCCCAGCGTCGGGCGGTGCCCACGGCGGCCGGGAGCGCGGGACTCCGGACTGCCGCGTGGACCTCCCCGGGGCCTGCCAGTTCCCAGCAGGAGGCCGCGGCCCCGAGGAGGGGTGCCTGCCCCTCGGGGCGGCAGGAAGGGCCCTGCGCTTGCCCCAGCGCTCGGAGGTCCCCGGAAGACACAGGTGCTATATATACAGCCAAGGCTAAACCCTCACCGTTGCGGAGTTTCCACCCTGGCGCTTCACCGCGTGCCACCGCGACATTTCCTGAAGCCCCCCTTCCAGACCCCTGGGGCCAGGCCGGGGCCCGGGCGCTTTCTGCGGGAGACTGAACATCCCCCCCACCCCCTCAGGAAGGCCTGTTGTGGGCTTGCTTGGGAAGGGGGGGGCGTGAGGGTGTCTCGACAGCCACCCTCCCACAAGTGAGCGCCCACTAACTGATTGGGGAGACCGCGGTCCGGGGCTGTGTGAAAACCCCGCCTTCCCCGGGGGAAATGGTGGTGGGACAGACACCCTGGTGGGTTTGGCTCAGACCACGAAGGGACCCTGGACCCTAGTCCTGAGGGCTTTCCGTTGTTCACCACGTGGCGGAGGAGAGTGGGCCCAGATGGTAGGTTTCCATTTAATCTCCAGTTCCTGGTAACTTCGCTGGACAGTTTTTTGCAAGTGGGGCATGATTAGCATTTGGGGCAGGGGCGCTCTCCTATCTGGGGCTGCCCGGAACCTTCCGGTCACTCAGCGTTTCTGGCCCTAGGGTGCCCTTTGCTAGTAGGACCCCCCTCAGCCACTGTGCGCCCCTCCCCCGCATCCAGACACCCTCCCCAGTCCACCGTAACTTCCGGGTTAGGGATCCACTGCCAGAAATGTTTTACTTGGGCAGAATCTCCAGAGGATATCGAGCCAAGTTTTGGGGGGGTGGTTGGGAGGGATCTGGTGGATGTCCAACTGAGAATTGTCTTGTCAGCTCAGGCAGAGTGCGGGCCCAATTTTTTTTAAGCAATAAAAGTTAAATATTTCATCCTATTATGAGCCCTGGGCACCCTCACTTAACTGGAGGAACTTTTGTGCTTGTTTGATTTCTTTTCATTCCTTCTCTCTTAATGAGAGCTCTTACCTCAGGACTGCGTCATGGGTGTGTGACCAGCACAGCCCGGGGCCCCTCGCTCCCACGGCCGCACCCTTGGGGTTTAATGCACAGTCTTGAAATTCTTTTTTGTGTGTTTATTTTTGAGAGAGAGAATGAGCAGAGGAGGGGCAGAGAGAGAGGGAGACACAGAATCTGAAGCAGGCTCCAGGCTCTGAGCTGTCAGCACAGAGCCCAACGCAGGGCTTGAACCCACGATCATGACCTGAGCTGAAGTCAGATGCTTAACTGACTGAGTCACCCAGGCTTCCCCCGCATCTTGAAATTCTTAATAATTCCATCTTTGAGTGTGTGTTTTGTAAATGAAGCCCAGTGTCACAATGGAGCAGGCGATCCCCGGGGTTAAGACCACCCCCCCAGCCTCCCTCTCCCCGCCCCCCAGCAGCTGCTCACATGGGCCCAGCATCCCTGCTGTTGGTGTCCCCGGCTGGGGTATGACGTCCATCCCCACCCTCTCTGCCACTCGATGAGCCGGGTTCCAGGCGGGAAAGGGGAGATGGCCCGCCCCCAGCCAGAGTCACGGGGGAGGCCCCTGGGTCCCCAGAGGGCCTGATTCACCCAGAGACACCAGATGACAAAGAAGCGAGTCGCGCCGGTTGGGAGAGCGACTGCGGAAGGGAGACTGATGCTTCACTACATTTTGTGGCCCTCCCTCCTTCCTGGGGTGCTGCGCTGTGGCTTTGCACACCGCCTTCGGGTAGCGGGCACTGCTTGCTTTCTTTCCTGCTGCTCTGGTTAATTGTCTCGGCGGTGTCTCTGGAAAGAACAAAGGCATCGGACCAAAAGGGATCGCAGCCATTCCCCCCGCATTCCCTCCCTTTGGTTCTCCCAGGGGTCAAGGTCAGCAGCCACCCCACCCCGGCCTGCTTTTATAGCAACACGTGTTGGACAGCACATTTGACTGGAGGCAGCAGACAGGGGCGAGAGGGGGCCAGGGAACGGAAACCTGTCTGTCTTTCTCTGGGACCTGGCTGAATGTTGTGACTGGCGCCGGTCGTGAATCTTACTCAGTCATTGAGCTGTTTCTTCTTGGGGACCAGTTCTGGGCAGGACACTGGACAGAGAGCAGATGGGATGTTTCCAGGAAATGAGGCCCGCATGGTGGGCCAGCCTCGCTCAGGGACTGAGCAGGTGGATAGTGTCACACCGAGCAAATTAAACAGACCTTGGCCTTGGCCTGGGGGGACCATGACCTGCTGGAGAAAGATAGCCCAGGGAGACCTCAGATAAGGTGGCTGTAGACAGTGGACAGATCGGGGCTAGGGCCCCTCACCCACTGCTGTTTTCTGTGGCTTTTGGACAGTCCTGGGGTTTCACCCGGAGGCAGGATAGGGTCGGGGAAACACCACACTTTCTGCTTCATCTGAGACACTCCTTGGAGGACACTGGATGTCGGGCCACTGTGCGTGGTTCCCAAGCCCCCCAGGGCCCCAGGGATGCCCACGCCCCCTTTGCATGTCCAGTGTCAGCCACGTCTTGTCTGTGGCTGTGAAACGCATACGAGACCCTTCCAGAATCACTGGAGAGCTCGTGGGGCCGGATGCACCCAGGGCAGCCCGATGCCAAGGGGGCAGGGAGTCCCTCGTCCCTGACTCACTAAGGTCTGAGAGGACAGACAGCTGGACCAGAGGTACAGAAAGCCTCCTACACAGTGACTTGTTGCTTATCTGCCATTCAGACAGAGCCGGGTGTGCTGTAGCCCTTCTGGAAGCCTGATCCAGGGGCCAGGTCTGTCACAGCCTTTGTGAGATGTGGCACTACGCAAGTGGGAGTGCTGGTGGCCAGCAGGTCCCCTATGAAGGGGCCAGACGTCTGGCAGCCCGCTGTCCAGTGCTGTCACCTGTTCACGGTGTCATCTGCAGCGGTGGTGGGGACTGTGGCACCGCCCCTGGGCTCTCTCCACGGCTGGGACACGGTGACACGTCCTGTGTCATGAGGCTCAGAGACCTGAGGGGCCTGCCTGGACCCTTGCCTTAGTTAAGGAACCCTGAGCCACACAAAGTCCTGGCAGGGGCCGCTCCCAGGCTGCTGTGTGCCCGCAGTTGCTCAGGGGCTGGGGTCCTTTGCGTCCGCTGCCCTGTGCCCACAGCGTGTTGACTCGCCTCCTCTCGGGGCTGCAGGATGGGCGCCACAGGGCCCAGAGTCCTGTGTGGCCTCGAAAATGTCCCGTGGAGGGAGCAGAGGGGACAGCTCTTCCCTGTGTCTGACGCATCTTTCCCTGCAGACACCCCTGCATCCATTGACTTGATCGTGTCACATGCTTGCACCCAAGTCAGCCCCTGGCATGAGAGGGACGTAAAACAATTAGTATTGGGGCTCCCGGGTGGCTCCGTTGGTCGAGCATCTGGACTCTTGATTTCGGCCCTGGTCAGGATCTCAGTTTGTGAGTTTGAGCCCTGCGTCGGGCTCTGCGCTGACAGCTCGGAGCCTGCTTGGGATTCCCTCCCCCCCCCACCTCTCCCCTACTCATTTACACACCTCGGCTCTCTCTCGATCTCTTGATCTCTAGCTCTCTCGCTCTCTCAAAATAAATAAGTAAACTTGATATTGGAATAGCCCCATGGAGCACACGTTTGGCTGAGCTCCCTTGGGAGAGATAGAGGCGCCCGAGCAAAGTCGGTTCCCTCACTCTCTTCCCCTCCTCACCCTAGAAAGGGTCTGAGGCAGTGCTGATTTTTCCCGTTTGTTCTTTTTGATTTTTATGTATTTTGATTTTTATGTATTTATTATTTTTTTAACGTTTATTTATATTTGAGAGAGAGAGACACCGAGCACAAACAGGGGAGGGGCAGAGAGAAAGAGGGAGACAGAATCCGAAGCAGGCTCCAGGCTCTAAGCTGTCAGCCCACAACGCCACACGGGGCTCAAACTCATGAACCGCAAGATCATGACCTGAGCCAAAGTCTGACACTTAACCAACTGAGCCTCCCAGGCACCTCCATTCTTTCTGATTTTTTAATGTAAACTTAAAGATCACTGAGAAAGAATCTAACACCAACCACGAGCAAGCGGACCGTGTAACTCATTCCACGTGTACCCGAGTCTTTTGTAAGTTGCGTCATTTTGTTTTGCGTTAACTGCAATCTGTACTCATTTTATCATTTGATTTTATCATCTTCTGTATGGTGCATTGACCCTCGGTATCCCACTTGTGATTTTCAGCAACTACAATATTACGTAATAGTAATAGCTCACTTTACTGGGCACAGCTGAGTGTTTTATATGGATTATTTCACTTCAGTCTCAGAGCAGCCCCGTTTCAGATGAGGCAGAAAGGCGTCCAGGAATGTGTGCAAAACCAGTGACAGAGCCACCCCCAAAGCCTGAGTGCTATGGTTTCTCCGCCACCATTGGGTTTGCCTTCTATTTGGTACTGATCGTGCCTTCAAGTTTGAATTTGTGATTCTTTAGCTTTCAAGTGGGGCTCTCTGTGTTTCCTTGTGATGATGGCCTTTAATGACTCCTTTGTAAACTCCTGCTTTATTCCCACTAAGCAAGTGTGTAAATGCACTGTGGTAGTGATGGCCCGTGTTGATAGCAGTTTTATATGGTGAGCTCTCAGCTGCTATTTACAAATATTTTTCTGTTCTGTGGTTTCGCTCTTCAAATCCGACCTTATTTGCAGCCATGCTTCTATTCTGACTTATCCTAATAGAGTTCTTTTCCCCCCCTTGATGAAGTTGTTCTTAATTACCCTGGCCGGAACACAAGGACCAGCCGGTTCTTGTGGGAGGTGGGATTTTTTTTTTTTTTTTACTAGTTTTTCTTATGCGACCGGCCCTTGTGATGGGTTCTTAGAGGCCTGACCTATGCCTCTCGCCCTAAGAAGGGGTTTTTTGAAACTCCCTTTTTGAATTCCCAGGAAGCATGCCACTGGGAACATGGGCCTGGGTGTTAGCTAGCTGGCCCCTGGCCAGACCCTGCCACCCCCAGGCTCCAGGCCATCTGCACACCTTGGCAACAGAGTGGAGACTGACACACCCAGGCCCGGAAAGCCAGAGTGGCGGCTGGAAACTTCATGGAATCCTTGTAATTAGTAAGGGAAAAAGCCTGTTAGCTCATGTGGTGTCTTCCTCCTCCCACGAACCCCAACCAGCTTTAGAAGGTGACATATAATTTGCTCTGTCACCTGGAGCCCTCGGTTGAGTTTTCCGGGGCTCCTCTGTGAGCTATGCCATATCGGTGGTGCTTAACCCCTTTGGGGTCTCCTGTCACTTTGGAAAGCGGTCGAAAGTGGCCTGCTCTCCCGTCTGGGAAATGCCTACTTCCCAAACCACTGTGCATGCCCTCTGTGACTGGAAGCCAGGCTCCCCTCCAGTCTGGAGGTTTAGAACCCAAAGACTTGTTGATCTCTGAGATCCCTTTCAGAAAGTTCTAGAAAGTTTCCCGCCAAGGAACCAGGGGATGGAAGTGGGTGAAAGGGAGTTGCTTGTAGTTACTTGGAGGGGTTCCTGTTTGTTATTTTGCGGGGTTGAGTTCAGCTTCCCAATACCCTGTTCTTTCCGTTCGCCTCACTCTAGAAATTTTATACTGCCCTGGGACACCTGGGTGGCTCAGTTGGTTGACCATCCAGCTTTGGGGCTCAGGTCATGATCTCCCGGTTCATGAGTTCGAGCTCCACATAAGGTTCTGGGCTGATGGTGCAGAGCCTGCTTGCGATTCTGTCTCTCTCTCTCTCTCTCTCTCTCTGAAAATAAACAAACTTAAAAAAAAAATTGTACTCCATCTGCCTGAAACTCTTGAAATCTTTCAGGTTTGGGGGGTGGGGGTGGGGGTGTCTTCTAAATACATTTGACCTTCACAGCCCAGGAAGGGCAAGGGGGACATCTGCCAAGATGTTTGGGGCAGTTCCCCGTGGCTGGCACCCTTAGCCCTCAGCAGCTTGGAAGGAGAGAGAGTGGGCTGGTGGGGTGATGTTTGCGGGTCAGCGGGCTCTTGCACGTTGGGAGACAGGAAGAAAATCTCTCCTGCGCGATCACAGTGCTTTCCTAGAGCCTCTGCGCTTGCTTAAGATGCGTTGCTTCAATTCCAGGGACTTTTACAAATTCCTCAAAGGACCCGTTTTTTGTGTTTTTTTTTAATGTTTATTTATTTTGAGAGAGAGAGAGCATGCAAGCACAAGCTGGGGAGGGGCAGAGAGGGACGAGAGTGTGAATCCCAAGCGGGCTTCATGCTGTCCGTGCAGAGCCCGACTTGGGGCTCGATCCCATGAACTGTGAGATCATGTCCTGAGCCGAGATCAAGAGTCAGATCGTCAACTGACTGAGCCCCCCAGGCATGCCTCCAAGCCTCAATGACCTGTTTGAGAGGGAGCTGCTTAAAGATCTGTTCTCAGGGGCAGGACTAAACTCCTGGCGTAGTTTCAGTTTCGTGGTAGCTGCAGGGGCGATGCCCACAGCCTCCGGCGTCGAGGCCACCCCAGCCCCTTGGAACGGGGTGGAGGCAGTCACATATACACATCTTTCTGGTCGGAGGCTGAAGGGATGGGTGCACATGCGCGCACAGGTGCTTTGAATATTGATGTGACCCAGGAAGGTGACAGGAGGTAGGAGGCAGGAGGGACAGAACCAGAGTCGGGCACCCCAGTTTTACGTTTCTCAGATCTCTTCCCTCCCTCTCGCCGCCAGTGTTTCTATAAAATGTGAGACAAGTGATAAATGACTTAGCTCCTAAATCTACAAAATTCCGGGATGATTCTGCTGTGGGAGGGTGACTGGGGTGCAGGGAGCCTCTGGTCTGATTTTACTGGAGTCACTGGTGCTGTTCTATTTCTTAGAACATTATACACTTTTTAAAATGTTTATTGTGAGCGGCGCCTGGGTAGCTCAGTCAGTTAAGCGTCCGACTTCGGCTCAGGTCATGATCTCATGGTTCGTGGGTTCGAGCCCCGCTTCGGGCTCTGTGCTGACAGCTGGCTCAGAGCCTGGAGCCTGCTTCAGATTCTGTGTCTCCCTCTCTTTCTGACCCTCCCCTACTCACGCCGTGTGTCACTCTCTCTCTCAGAAATAATAAAACATTTTAAAAAAATGTTTATTTTGAGACCGAGAGAGCATGCACGTGCACACGCACGTGAGCGGGGTGAGGGACACTGAGAGTGAGGAAGAGAGAATCCCAAGCAGGCTCCACCCTGTCAGCCCAGGGCCCCACTCAGGGCTTGATCCCAAAAACTGAGATCATGACCTGAGCTGAAATCAAGAGTCAGACACTCAACCAACTGAGCCACCCAGGCGCCCCTGTTCATGTTTATTTTCCTCATTCATTAAGCACCTCCTTTTTATTACACTGCAGGCAATACTGAATTATCAGACATTCCCGTTCCCAGGGATCTGGACAGACAGCATATGGCCTAGCCCTTCCTCGGTCTCCAGCCTGGGGTCTAGACAGTCTGCCGCACCAGGTCTGGACAGACAGCATTGGGACCCGGCCCTCCCGTGGTCGGCAGCCTGCCCAGCGCTGGGTGGAGAACCTTTGCAGGGCAGTGCGCTCCGAAGAGACCAAGGATTGGGGTTCGCGCGCGCATCAGGCCTTACTCGAGGGCGCAGGGCCCGCAGCCGAGAGGCCCCGGGGAAGACCTGGGGCTGACGGTTCGAGAAGTCGGCCTTGGGCCACAGTCAGCCCACGTGGCGGAGCGCAACGCGGGGCTGCTGAGCTGGGGCGAGGAGGGAAGGGGAGCNGACCCCGGACCCCGGCTCTCGGCCACCGGGAGGGCTGAGGGCCGCCGCTGCGGGGCTGGGGGACCCGGCGCACAGCTCAGGCCGGGCGGCGTGTCCTCGCGCAGTGCGTGCACCTGCCGACCTCCCCCCTCCCCCTCCAGCCCCGCGCCGGACTCCGTGTTGACATTGTAGTCACACGGGGCGTGTTTGGCTGCGGTATTTTACTGTTGTGAAAATAAGCCACCTCCTGCAGGGTCACCGGCTCAGGTGTCTCCCTCGATGGGGTCCGTGTAGATTGTTGCACCTGAGGGGAAGGTGTGAGATGCGGAAGGAGGAAAAGCGTTTCCTGAGGCTGGGGTCGGGGACAGTCGCCCAAAAGGGCCGCAGCAGCCAGCCCTCTAGTGCTTCCCCGTCTGCTGTTGTGACCGACCGCTCTCGTCCAGGCTCGGAGGGCAGGGCCGGCTCGGGGTCTCAGCAACCGCCTGCTGGGTGCACGCGTGGGTTCGTGGGTTTCTGTGTTCTGGGTGCGAGTGTAGCCAGCGCCGCTGGGCTCTAGGACCCAGACAGACCCGGTGAGTCCCCCAGAAGCATACAGGCAGCCAGCAGAAGGTGGTCCTTGGAGACGGGGTCCCACCACGGTGAAATAGGGGGAGCCATGGCGGGGCTCTTTCTGTGGGACCAGCATACCCGATGCAGCGTTCTTGTCTGTTCGTGTCCTCTGGGCTTAGGGAAGCATTTCCTGCCTTTTTGGACTCTCCCTGTGTGTGCAAGGAGTGTTAGAGGAAGAGGATTTCTGATAAAGGAGCAGTTGGTGAGCGGAAATGGCTCATAGGTACCGACTGTTCTGCAGAATTGGGGAGTGTTTCGTGCTGATGCTGCTCAGTCGGTGGTGGTGACGTTGAGCCCTGTCATCCCAACCAGGTGGGTTAGCAGGGCCCCTGAGCTGTGCTCATTCCCGTCCCAATCAACAGCGGGTTTTGGGAAGGCTCCCCATCCCTCCTATTTAAAATATTTTTATTCTTATTTATTCTGGAGAAGGAAACAGTGTGAGCAGGGGAGGGGCAGAGAGAGAGGGAGACACAGAATGGGAAGCAGGTCCCGGGCTCTGAGCTGTCAGCACAAAGTCTGATGCGGGGCTTGAACTCACGGACCTAGAGATCAGGACCTGAGCCAAAGCCATGATTAAGTCATGGACGCTTAACCGACTGAGCCACCCAGGCGCTCCTTTTTATTCCCTGCCTGGAGGACAGTATGGTGAGCAGGTCTCCAGGCATCTGCGGAGCTAAGTAAGAGATGCGGTCCTTGGAGAAAACGGGGAAAACCAACTTTCTGAAGTAGAGCCGTGGTCAGTAGGACGCCTGCAGAAGTCCTGTGGGAATCCTGCCATTGGGTTCGTCCATTCTGTTCTGGGGAAACGGCACTTTCTCCAAAAGCAGGCATTCGCGCTTTCCGAGCAGGGCGCCTGGCCTGCAGCTCCCAGGCCTCGCGTGGCTGGCTTTGGACCAGTGTGTTACGAGTATGTGAAATTTTTGCAGCATCCGCCTTCACGTGGAGAATCCGTGTTATTGAGCAGCTGGGGCTCCTCGAGAACTCTGGTCCCCGTCTGCGTCCAACAACCCGTTTCCGACTGCCCGCTGCTGTTTCGTACCCTGCGCACTATGTGCCACCGTGCTGTGAATGCCCTGTGTACTCTAAAAACCTGGAGGCCAGGGAAAAGCTGTAGGTGACGGTCAACGCTGATCCAGAAGACAACACACAGATCTTTACAAGATAGTGAATTGCTTCTGACACCTCCAGCTTCTCCTTTTGTTACTCTGTTCCTCTTCTTGCTTGGCTTTCGTCTGGGCTCCCCGTTCTGTGCTGTGCGGAGGAGGCTGCGTTCAGCAGTCAGGTGGCCTGTGGGAAGCAGAAGCAGGCTCTGGAGTTGGAGGCCAAGTTAAAGGCCAGCCTGGCCGGTGACTGATGCCCTTTTAGGCGAGATGCTGATCTTCTGCGCAGATGCTTCCTGCGTCAGGTTTCTGGAGGGACGGAGCGGTCTGAGTAAAGGTCTTGGCTTACACGGTAAGTGCTACTGATGGTTTTGATTCTAAGTGACCGGGGCTGTGCAGTCGTGGGGGGCTGCAGGGAGTGGTAACCTGGCAGGGATGGTGCACAGAGAGCGGCAGTCAAGATGTTAATGTCTAACTGTTGAACGCCCATTATATACCAGGCAGAGCGCTGAAGGGCTTTAAATAGTTTGGCTTCCGTAGTCCTCACAACGGCCCCAGGAGGTAAGTGTCGTTAATGTGTCCCTCCTGCAGGTGAGGAAGCTGAGGCACAGAAAGTTTGCGTAACTTCTCAAGCGTCAGAAAAAATTCTAGTATGTGAATGCAGGCAGCCCCGCGCCAGAGTCTGGGCCCTTACATGGGAGAGGTTGCTTCCTCAGGGGGCGCTGCCTTCCAGAACCTCCTGCAGGTGATGCCCTCCCTCTTCCCGCTCTGACCTCTGTCAGCAGTGACTTCGCTTGGGATTGGGGCCGCCCAGAGGAAGAGTCTTTCTTTTCCATTCTCCAGCTGCTGGTGAATTGAGTAATGACCTGTTCACTTGTGAGTGAACGCTGCCTGTCCCCTGGGCTTCTTGGGCTTTTCCAGATGTGGTTGAGCTGGGCCCCTCTCTGTGTCCAGGAGAGGCAACAGGAAATGGAAAGATGCACGCTTTCCAGCCTGGTGGTCCAGGAACGCGAACCTCCTCGATGGGCATCTGAACCCTCATTGGGGAGAGGCTGGCATCGCCTGTGCCTCAGCATCAAGGCCCGCCCTGGGCTCAGTGCCCTAAGGGCAGCTGCGTTTGGTCCAGAAGGGAGCGGCACCTGCCCCTTTAGGGACCCCGAGGAAATCTTTAGGGACATTTATTCCCCAGGCACCCACCCCATGCGAGACACTGTGCTGGGCGCTGCAGAAACAAATCTAGCCAAGCTTCTGCCCTTAAAGGAACTGTCCAATGTGGGTGAGCCCTCTGGCTCCTTGACAGCTACACCCGTGACATTTAGGGGACAGAAAACAAGATCTGAACCGGTTGGGCAGACACACAAACCCAAAGCCGCCTTTCAGCCCACATGCTGGCCTGCCCCCGGGTGGCGTCATGCTCCCGATGTCTGGAGAGCGTCACGCACGAGACCCTGCCCCGGGTCTGGTGGCTGTGACCAGGGCTGCCCCAGCAGGGTGTCGGCTCATCTCCGAGACCCCTTCCCGAGCAGAGGCGAAGGCACACCTGTTTGGCCGGCTGTTCCTGCTTGCCCTCCCCTGGAATGATCTCTGAAGAGACGCTCCGGCTTTCTTGGGTGTGGAGAAGGCCCTTTGGGGGTGCTGTGTGGTAGAGGACTGGCCACATTGCCAAATTCCGCCTAACCTTTGGGACTTGGTTTTGGTGGTTACTTTCCCCCTTGAGCACTCAGGTGGGGAGGGAAGGCTCTGCAGACCTGCACTCTTCCAGGAAGCACCAGCAGCCCTCGCTGAGTGCCCTGGTACGGGACATGGCTGGTGCCCAAAGTGCCAGGCCAGAGAACCCGGCCTTCCTGAGGCAGCTCTTACTAAGAAGGGTCTGGGTTCTGTGGAGAGGACCCCCAGAGTTCTCTGCCTTTGGCAATGTCGCCTGGGCAATGGTAGTGCCTCCAGCACCTTCCTGCAGCTGCCTCCCCTCTCTGACTCCCACTGCCTCCCCTCTCTGACTGCCACTTCCATCACCTCCCCTCTCTGACTCTTGTCTCTCTGAAGCGCTGATCAGTGCACTGGCCACTGGAGAAAGCCCAGCTCTCCCCCCGCCCCAAGTGTGTGATCTCAGCATCTCCCTCAGTGCTACGGCCGTATTTTGTTGAGTGGGAGACTCAGACGCAGAGAGACCTCCTCTTCCCCCGTGTGACTTCGGACAGCAGGGGTGAGAGAAGAGGAAACAAGCCCCCCACCTCTTGCTTGTCCTCACGCTCGAGTTGCTTGTCTGAAAGGGGGAAATTCTGATTCGTGTGCTTTCCGCACTGCGTGTTGGTGATGATCTCAGACTTGCTTATTGACGCAGGAAGGGGAAAGAAACTTAACATTTGTTGACTATCAGCCAGACGCTGTACCGTGCCCTTGAATGCATCACGCCTTACGTCCATTTCCGTCACCTTTCAGATGAATAAACAGGTTTCAGAAGGTTAACCAAGTTATGACAGGCATGTAGCCTGGATTTGTGGACTTCTTCCCGGACCTTCCGGCTTTTCGTTGATGCTTACCTATGTTTTCTGGTTCAATGAACCATATTTTGTTACTCTCAGATAATAACACCTCCAAATATGATTGAACCAGTGTGTTCAGTGGGTGCTGGTGTCGTTTGTTCCCAGGCGTGGAAGAAACCTCAGGATATGCCTTCTTTTTAATGCAGGATAGTGTGCGTGTCCTTCCCGTGGGAAGCTGGCGTCCTGAGCGTGATCTGTGCCCGGGATGGTTTCCTGGGAGTGGGGACAGGTGGTTTCTGCCCCCCCTGAACCCAGTAGGGGGCTGCAGGCAGTACTCTGGCCTCTCTGGGGAGGCCTGGACCACATCCCCCCTGCAGCGTCTCAGCTCTGAGAGTCTGTGACCTTAGTAAGTGTGATGAAATACTTAGAAACTATTCAGAGCCCTCACCGGATGTTAACCTTTTGGGTTGTTGATCTTTTCGTTGCTGAGGCCAGCAGTGAATTCTCTGGAGAGCGCCCATCCTCTGAGTGGTCACTCTGTCACCAGAGGGACCCTGAGCAATGGGAGCCGTTAATGCTCCGAGGAGAAGACGGTGTTTTCAGGAAATGGGAGAGGAAGTCCAGGCCCAGGCCTGCTGTTGTCTCTTTTCTGACCTTCCCCTTGGCGGAGGTGGGGGGCTGACGTTCGGGGTAGTGAAACATGCTTACTGTTTGCCTGTGTGCCCGTCATACTAACGCTAGTCACCGGTGAGCACTTGGCTATGTGCCGACTGGATTCTCGTTTCAGCCCATAAGCAGAACTAGGAGGCCAATAGTAATCTTCCTTGTCTAAGTACGGAAATTAGGACTTCGAGACGTTCAGTAATTGGCCCCAAATCACACTAAAGAATAAGGCCAGGATTTTAACCAAATGTGCTGGATCCTAAGGACTCCCAGATGGGCATGTTCCTGGGTGGGTATTGGGGTCGGCAGGTGCCCTGGGTGAGGGGCGGAAGGAGCAGAGGAAGAGCAACAGACAGATTATCTCTAAGGCCAAAATATGGACCTTTGGGCACCTTGAGTATTGATTTTGGCCTAGCACGTCCAGCAAGATTTGATTCTTGGTCTGTACGGTTCATCATCTCCGCTCTCCTTCCGCGCTCTCAGAGAGTAGGAGGGATTGAGGAGACCAGAAGTCAAGTACTGACCCAGAACCTTCTTAACTCAGGACCTTGATCAAGCTCACCGAAGCCAGGAGGTTTCAACCGGGGTGATTTCAGTCCCCAGGGGACGTTTGACAAGGTCTGGAGACGTTTTTCCCCTCCCAGCTCTAGGGCAAGCACTCCTGGCATTTTTTGGGTAGAAGCCACCCTTTACAGCGCACAGAAGGGCAAGGAATTCCTCCGCCCAAAATATCAGCACGGCCGGGGTTGAGAAACCTTGATGGCCAAGCCTGAGTTTCTTTAACAGTAGAATGAGAATAACGATGCCTGGGCCCCTGCCTGGGAGGCCGGAACAAGGTAAGGTATGTGAATGTACTTGGTAAAACCGTCAAGTGCCAGCTAGGTGTGGGTACGGATCGAAAGCACGCCACACTGATGGTACTGTTGCCGTCGGTTCACAAATTACAGAAACCATTGATGGGCGAGCTCAACCAGGATTAGCCTCAGGGGTCTGGGGTCTTTCTAGAAGGCTTCCTCGGGGTTCTTTGGGGTCTGGTGTCAGTAGCCTCCAGACTGTAGTTCGTACACCTTCAACATTGTCCAGCCGCTCTCCGAGGCGGGTCTGTTTCTGGTTTTCACGCAGCTCAAGGAGATCTAAACATACTCTCCGCGGCATCCTTTTGGGTTTTATAGCCCACGCCAGAGGAAGAAATGAGGTTGTTTTGTGGACACTTTTTCTTATCGAACCCGTGTAGACGGTCAGCGGTTTCTGCTTTTTCCCTGTAAATGCTCACAAATCACTTGTTCTGTAACCCAGCTAGTCAGAAGCTTCCAGAGTCCGAGGTGGCAAAGACATTAGACAAATATTTACCCGTCTTTAGTCTCCTGACCCTTCTCCCGTTCTCCGTGCTGTCTTAAAGGTGGAGTTGGGGTCTCACAGGGTTCTCCTTGAAAAGACAGCGGAAGCAAGGTGTTCCTGGGAACCCGTGGGGGCGGGACCATCCAATTATCTGAATCCCCTTCAGAGCACCAGCATGGGGGTTCGCAGGGAAGTTTCCAGAAAAGGGGTGTAGAATTTCTGCCTGACTGTGACGTCACCCAGGAGGGTAGGAGGCTGGCTGCAGGAGCCACACCGGTTTTATGCCCCCCTCCAGCGGGGTCAGTAGCAGATGGTCACAGCCAGCCAGTGTCCGTGAAGTAGAAAATACCTCAGAGTGGATTGCTCAGAGCACCGTGAGAGAGAGAGAGAGAGACAGAAAGAGAGAGAGAGAGAGAATGTACGGGGCGCGCCATTAATGGGATTGCTCATGATGGGTCACACTTGACCAGGTTGGGGCAGAGCAGGCAGTGGTCTCTGGACCCACGTAGGACGTGATTCCAGAGTCTAAAAATTAACCCTCCCACCACGGGGTCAGCCTTTGCAATCTCTGCAAGCGAAGGGCTGTCAGCCTCACCTCACAGGTGTTTAGTTTCGACCCGTGGGGGAAGGGTTACACAGGGACCTGACCACCCCCGGAGGCTCGGGGTCTCCCCGACTATGCTCGGGGCCCCTGCCCTGCCCCCCTCCTCTCCCAGCAGCCACCTCCATCCCTGCTGCCTCGATGGGGCTCCTGGGTCCCTGGATGAGAGCAGCGCCCAAATGGGGACCAGATGCCTGGCTCATGAGGGATTTCGGCTGAGGCTGCACCCTCAGGTCCAGGACAAGGTCATGGCCAAGGAGCCGCACGTGAAGATTTGGTTGTGTGCTGCTTGTCGGTCTCGTTAGGGAAAGAGGAAAAAGAGGAATGAACAACCAAGTTTACGTTGGTAAAAATACTTACACCGAGCAGTGTTGCTGTGTGGGGACTGTTTGTCTCCCTCCTCCTCCAACCCCCTCCTCCCTCCCTCCCTCCCTCCTTTCTTTCTTTCTGTCTGTCTTCTCCCTCCCCTCATGTTAAAGAAGTTGGCATCCTCCTCAGACCGGACTATTAACAATTCTCCTTTGGGCACTAATAACTCTACATCCCACGGATGACTCCCTGGAGGGCACGCACCCTCCAGCGCTCTTTCCCGACAGCAGGGCCCCGTGGCGGGTTGACGAGGCTCTGCCTGATGTACCGACCGGACCCCCAGGCGCCCTGAAAGAGGACACGGGCTTCGGAGGCCAAGTTCAGCCTCCGCTGCTGCGTGCAGACTGGGGGAGGATCGCCCTGGTTTATGTTAAGGATTCCAGGGCCGCAGACCAGGAGCGCTCTCTGGAGAAGCTTACCCTGGTAAAAGTGATTTCCACTTTCTTATTTATTTAAAGAGGCTTTGGGGCTTGTGTTTATCCAGCCTCTTCCCGCCATTTCACGGAAGTTGGGACGGAGCACTGGAGTGATGTTCTCTTCACCCACATGGAAGATCGAGCCGGGCCTACGGGAATGTGAACTGCAGAAGCCAGGCAGGCAGGGTTCCCCTCCCCCATCAGAAAACCTAAACAAACAAAATAGCAGAAAACACCTCACTCCAAGAGGTGCCCAGTGTCATAGAAAGAATGTAAACTTTGGGGTCAGGTGTCTCACGGTAGGATTACGGCTCTCTCCTTGCTTATGTTGCTGACTTTCTTCTTAAAAACATGACAGGGCCACCTCGGTGGCACTCAGTTAATCGTCCAACATCGGCTCAGGTCACGATCTGGCAGTGTGTGGGTTCGAGCCCCGCGTCGGGCCCTGTGCTGACAGCTGGGAGCCTGGAGCCTGCTTCCGATTCTGTGTCTCCCTTTCTCTCTGCCTCTCCCCTGCTTATGCTCTCTCTCTGTCTCTCAAAAATAAAATAAAATATTTTTTTAAAAAACATGACACTTACAGGATTGCGGAAGCTCAGTGAAAACTGAAGATAAAGCCCCTTGCACATAGTAGGCCCTTCGCCCCTTGTGCATAGTAGGCCCTTGACAAATGCTCCCAGGCCTCATATCTTTGTCTTCCCAAGACTGTCGTTTCTCATTACTCCCTCTTGGTAGGTCACCCATTGGGACTTCGACAGGTACCCGGGAGCCGAGAAGAAAGAGCTCTGTGCACACCTGGTGGGCCGGGCAACACCAGCCTTCGGGATGAAGGCCCTTTAAATCTAGTGCTGTTCCCAGCACTCTCCAGTGCTTCGGTTTCGGTTTGGGGACCTTTAAAATGGAACCCGTCCAGTACAATGACGTGAGGGGAGGGAAAGGGAGGCAATGGACACAGACACATGGCCTTATGCTATTACTACATGTTGGGGAAGGCGGAAAGGAGTCAGAGAACAAAGTTTTCCTAAAGTTGCTAGTCTTCAAACTACCAGTCTCTGTTCATTTTCCTCCATTGTCATTACTGGCTCTCCTCTATATTGGGCCAAATGCACTAGCCAGAATGCTGCTTTGCAGATGGAGGCGGGGGTCCCTCCCATTCCTGCTATTGATCAGCCTCCTGAACATCCGGGGCTTTTCCTGGGGCTGGTCTTGGAATACCGTGTGTGTAGAGCCCTCCCCGGACCTGCTCAGCCCCAGCCTGGACCCCCCACTGGCGTCCAAGGCCTTCCAGCCTGACGTTGGGAAAGGACTAGAACACGCCGATCTTAGAAAAGTTTCTACAGTTAGTTTGGGGGAAAGAATGTGCATCCTTACCCCTAGAGAGAATAAGCTAGTTTTTACAGATTGTGGTTAAAATACACATAATCTAAAGTTGACCATTTTAACCGTTAGAAGCCATGTTTCTGGGCACCAAGTACGTTCACATTGTTGGGTGACCCTCTGCACCATCCGGCTTGGGAACTTTTCATCTTCCCCCACCGAAGCCATGTCCCCATGAAACACCTCCCCCCCACCCTCTGCCGTCCCCCACCCTGATAACCACCACCCTGCTTCCTGTCCCTACAACCCTGACTGCTCAACGTGCCTCCTATGGGTGGAATCCTACAGTATTTGGCTCTTTACGACATCTTCTAGCACAGCCTCCTCAGGGTTCGTCCATGACGTAGCAGGTGTCTGTGTGCTGCTCCTTTTTAAGGCTGAGTAATATTCCACCGTGTGTATCTGCCATCTTTGTTCACGTGTCCATCCAGCCATGGGCACTTGGATCGTGTCCACCTTTTAGCTCTTATAAGGAGCTCATGGCTTGTTTCTTTTTTTAAGTTTATTTATTTATTTTGAGAGAGAGAGTCCTAAGCAGGCTCCTGGCGATTCTCATAGAGCCCAATGCAGGGCTCGAACTCATGAACCGTAAGACGTGACCTGAGCTGAAATCAAGAGTCAGGACACTCAACCGACTGAGCATCCACTCGTTTTGACATGCTGAGAGGAAGCCCTGCTTTCCGTGCCTCCTCGTGAGGTCTGCAGGTTGGACGGCCGATCCTGCAGATGCCTAAGTGAGGTACGCACGGATGCGTTTGAGTGCCTGTCCGCCTGGCTTTGCGTACGCAGGGCAGAGCAGCCCTGTTTTCCGTCTGGATAGGCTCTCCCTGCCACCTGGCTTGTGACAGACTCTAGATGAAAGGGTAAAAAGGAGGCGCTCGGAGGCCGGACTCCGTGTCGCGGAGACACGTGGCGGGCTCCTGTCCCCGGTCCCATGTCCCATGATGAAGGTGGAGTTTCCACGCCAGCCTCACCCGATGCCTTCCGCACCTGTGCTGGTCACTGCAGGGAGCTGGGCCAGCACCAGCTCTGAAATCTCCAGGGTTGGCTGACGTTGGCTAAGGCCCCAGCCTCCCTCAATCTCCACCTGTGCATTTAAGAGGATTTCTGTGTGTGCGTGTTAAAGGCAACGGAGGGCGACTCAGTCGGCTAAGCGACCGACTTTGGCTTAGGTCATGATGTTGCGGTTCGTGAATTTGAGCCCTGCGTTGGGCTCTGTGCTGACAGCTCGGAGTCTGGAGCCTGCTTCGGATTCTGTGTCTCCCTCTCTCTCTGCCCCTTCTCTGTCTCTCTCTCTCTCTCAAGAATAAATGAATGTTAAAAAAATAAAGGCAACATCTCAGATGCTGTCGGCCCAGTTCCGCCTTGCGGTGCGTGTACAGAAAACCTTTTGTTTCCATTCTCCTCCCTTCTGTACCCTGAACCCCTTGCTTATCTGGAGGACCCCCCAGGACTTCGCACACAGTATGGCTTCCACTTGAGTGCTTATGAACGTGGCCCTCGATGCTCTGTGTGAAACAAAGGCCATCCCACGATGGGACTTTCCAGAAGCGTTCTGAGCAAACGCAGCACCGTGGACAGAGAGCAGGACCTTCTAAGGGGACCATTATGTACTTGGAAGGGTCGATCCTGGCTTGCTTATAAAACAAAAACCGAATACTGGTCCCATTACTTTTTTGGTCATTGCCTCCTTGGCCACGTGTAGAGTGCTTTTAAAAAGATCATTGGGTAGGACTTAAAAATAGGCCAATTGTCAGATATCTTGGCAGGAAAGCATATCCCGATATCTTTAGGAATTTTCATAAAGGCGAATAGCTCTCCTTGGAGAGAGCTGTTTTGATCGAACCGCCAAACAACAGCCCAAGGAGGTCGGAGTGCAAACTCACTCGGTCACAAACTGGTGGCCTGGACTGTGATCGTCAGTGGAGTGGGGAGCACTTGTGTATGGGGGGGATCGAAGGGCTGTTCATGGGAGCAGAGAGCATTCAAACCATTCCTTCTGGACCCCATCCCCACCCAAGGGTGTACGTCTTTGGTTTGAATCATTCCAGCCTCTGTGTGTGGTTTGTGGCTCAGGCAGAGAATGCAGGGGTCGTGGGTGGGTTTCCGGGTGTCAAGTGGAAAGACACAGAAGTTCTGGCGTAAAAGTTCTGCCCTGGGCTGGACAGACTGAGCCGCAGGCTTTGGACTTGCTTCTGTGATCGAGAACCCCTTTCCTCTCTTCCCCTTGTGGCGTATGTAGCAGAATAGGGGGAGACCCTTCTCTTGGTCTCACAGCGGACCCCAAACAGCTGGGTCTCTGGGAACAGCTCTGGAAATCACTGCACCTGTCACATACAGAGGCTGCCGTAACCAAAGGGGGTGCTCGTCTTTCCGGGGACCCTTGAGGCCTGCAGGGATCCCTTTTATAGTAATGTCACCCGCCTGATGTGTCATTTTCAGAGGGACTCAAAAATCATTGCTTGACCCTGTCAGGAGGGCGAAGACGAGTGGAAGCATTGAGCCTTGGACTTGGGCCAGACTTGGTGTCGGCTTCCACTTCTGGTCTATTTATCTTCAGACTTAGAGGGTTTGGGGGCTTTGTCTTGTTTCTCGTTCTCAGAGGGGGGAAAGTTGCTGCAGAAACGCGCCTGCTGGCCCCGGTTGGCCTCCTGGTCGGTGGGACCAGCTCTGCCCTCTCCTCAAATGCCTGGGACAGTTGGCGAGGTCCTCAATGGTGTCTTGTGACGTCGGTCTGCATTGCCCTGAGCAGAGGGCCACACACAAGGGGCCCCTGAAGCTGAACTGCCACTGTGGTCCCACCGGGGCCACGTCTGCACCAGGCCGGGCCCCAGCTGAGCGGATCTGAGCTCGCCCGGCGCACCAGTGCCTCCCTGCACAACGCTGGTCCCGGAATGCGACGCGGTCCGCTCCCCAGGCCGGCCCTGAGCTGGAGAACAGAAACCCGGCATCCAGGGGCACCGTGGCTGTGGCATCCGGCAGAGAAGCCCCCCGGTCCCGCTGGCCCCTCTTTTAGACCCATTTTGGACAGCCCGGTGTGGGCAGTGGGTCAGATTTTTCGTTTTCATCCAAGGATGGGAGCCAGAACCTTGGGGCTCCAAAGGTGCACTCTTCACAGGTGGCCTGTGGCTCTGAAGCTCGGGGCCTACACATTTGGCAGCATTCTGCCCTGGTCCTGTCCTGTGGCCTTGACCGGAGCACCATTTGCTCCGCGCTGCACTTTCTTCAGCCCAAGTGCAAGTGATGCTACAGAGAGATTTCTTTTTTAGGTAATTCTTTTTCGCTCTCTGACTGCAATGCTAGGTGCCCAAGGCAGTAAACACTCCGTGCCTCACATCAGTGGGGCAGGAGCGGTCCAGGCCATCGCGGCTGCCTGCAGGCTCTGCCTCGGGCTCCCCAGGCTGGCTGCCCCAGGGGGCTGGGCTGTTGCGCACACAGCCAGGCCTCTTGGGAGTCGCCCAGCCTCACCGTACATGCCCTCCGGCACTTGGTGCTCTGCCCCAACCTCTCCGGTCACCATTCCTGACAGCCGCCCCAGGACACCATGGCAGGCACACACTTAGCACCCAGGACACCCTTTAGGAGGGCCGGACGCATACCCAGGCCCTTCTCCAACACCGTGTACACAGCTACATAGTACATTTCCAAAAGGGATCCTGGTTAGACAGGAGCTACGCGCCCTGGAGGTGCCTTCTCGGCGCTGGCTGGGCTCAGAGAGCACATCGGTGGGTTTCATGAGGTGCGTGTTGGTGTTGCTCAGTGCTGGGGAGCAGGGGGAGAGGGGGGGCATCGCACTGCAGGCTGGATGGGCTTCGGGCCTTTCAGGGTAAGGAGTGGCAGTGCGGGAGCTTGGGACGCTTCCTTAAATGGCCTGGTCCTTTAGAATTTGTCCCCATTTCCCCCAAAGCCCAGCGTAGATCCCCAGCTCTGGCCTAGGAGATGCTCTAGGGGACCTGAGGCCAGTCCTGGGGTCTCCGTGCACCTAAAGGGAATTTTTCCACCTCCTTTGGTGACTAACCGTGACCTCCCTTCCAGTCCATGCCAGTCACGGCTGGGCCATTGGAGACACTCTTCAGCCAGCAGGGGCCTCGCTCTTGATCCAGCAACTACCCACCCACCTCTGCAACCTCCTGTCACAGCAGACGGACCGGCCGGGAAGCCTGCTGGCTCGCTTTCCCCTGGGTCCTCCCAGGGCTTTCTGCACGTGGGCCGCCTCTGGCGTCCCGGCCGGGCGGTCGTCTCGCCCACGGCAGCTGCCTGGTTAATCTGGGCCTGGCATCTTCCTCCCTTCCCCCTGCACCCACTGCCCACGCGGTCCTCGGCTCCCTGGCAACCCAGGGAGAACTTCTCTCCCCGCCGTGCTCCCCGCCAACCCCCACCCCCACGCCCAGAAGTGAGCCCCTGACTTCCCCAGATCTACAGCCTCATGACCAGAAGGCGATTTTGTGTTTTTAATCTTCTGCAATGTGTTTGGACTTTTCATTGGTTCGCTTTGGGGACGCTGAACTAGGTACTTGTTACAGGCTGCACAGACCAGCTGGGCGAGCCCTGGGACCTGCCCCGGTCCCAGGGACGTGGCATCAGATGGCAGGGCCCAGGAGAGGCAGGGACAGGGCGGTGGGGCGCAGCCGGGGAGGGATGTCCCCTGCCCTGGGCGTGATGGGAGGCTCCTTAGCAGTCAGCTGGGAAGGCTTCCCAGAAGCGGGGACAGTTGGGCTAGGTCGTCTGTGCCGAGCTAGGCTTCCGTGGCTGGACGGGGAGGGAAGGGAGGTTCCAGCCCAAACCTGAGACGATGTGGCGGGACCGGGAGATGGTGAGTGGGACCCCTTGGGGAGCAGGGGTGAGGTGCTGAGGCCCGTGTCCTGAGTGTCCTGGATATGGGGCACGGCACAGGCTGGGTTTGGGGGTGCTGTGCCCTTGGGAAGCAGAAAGGGCCTGTGGGTGACCAGAGGACAGGTCAGGCTCTGAAAGTGGCATCAGCAAAGCCAGGTGGAGAAAGGTGATAACTCTGGGGACGGGGACCTGGGGATGCCTCTCGCGCTGCGTCGTGCCCGTCTGGGGACTGCTTCCCCCCTGCTGCGCGGAACGCAGCCTCCGTCGTCTCCCCCTCGGTTTTCGTGTCTGCTTAGGCTTCAGAAGGGAAACAGGAACCAGGAGTTTGTCTTGACCCCATCGTACCATCCCTGGGTAGGAGCAGGGGACTGGCCCGATTCTGAGCTCCGTCTTCTGCCAGCCTTTGTGTGTGGAGAGTTGGGGGCCCCGGTGCCTCTGGACTCTGATCCCACCCGTGTGCCCCCAGGCAGCAGGTCCTTTACACCCTCTGTGCCTGGGTCCTCTTATCCCTGGTTACTTGTGAGTGGCTGCCTGCCTTGGGGAGTCCCCGTGAAGAGCCCACGAACATCATTTTAAGAGCACGAGGCCTGACCTCCTCACACGTTCCCAGGGGCTTGCTGGCCAGCTTCCTCCCTGGTGGAAAGGACTTTCTGTCTGGGGACGTGGGTTCTTTGAGATACCGGTCCTGGGAGAGGAATGATTTCTGGTTTGTATGGACTGAATCTGGGTGCCCCACTAAGGAAAAAAACAAAAAACAAAAAACCCAAAAGCAACGACAACAACAAAAAAAACAAAAAACCAAGCCAAAACAAAACAAAAACACCCCAAACCTGCCTTCTCTTGTTCTCCCCTCCCCTGCGCGTGGACAGAAGGACTGCTTTGTGAGTAATGTAGGCAGAGTCCATGCAGACTTTGGAGAGAGGACAGTGGGGTCCCCAGGCTGGCCAGGGCACGTCTCCTCCTGGGAGCCTTGTGCCAGGGAGGCCTGGAGACAGAGAGTAGGTTTCTCTGGCCACAAGTGCTTTGGGGAGGGGGGGGGAAATTCTCTTCCTCCTCCACGTTCCTTTACTGTAACACTGAGGCTACTTCCACTCCATTCTCCTCACTTTCATTCCGAGAGCCCGTGTGCTCCGGGGGAGATGGAATTCTCCCCTGCCGAAGGAGCTCCTTTCTGCTGTTCAGTTATTCCCTGTATGAGAAATCTCCCTGAGTCCCAGAAAGCCAGATGGCTTGTCGGTCCGGGGCTGTGCCCCAGGGCATTAGCAGGAGAGGAGAGCCTTCTTTGGCTGGAAGTGAACATTTTCCACTTTGGACCAGCAACTTAGAAATGCTTCGGCATGAACGTTCGTAAGATGAGAGCTGTCCCCTGGGACAGAGACTTTGCAGGGTGTGTGGTTGGATTTTTTTGTCCTGGTTCTCTGGGCAGGTGGCTTTGCCATTTCTCGGATGAGGATACGAGAGGCAGAGAAAAGAGGGGATGACGGGTGGCCCAGACGCACGGTTTTAGGACTGAGAAACCAGCCACACGCCCCCATTTCCCATTTGGGCACCACCCAGCGAGCAAGGGGTTCTGGGCACCAGACGTGGATTCAAGTCGTGGGTTTGCTTCTGAGGAATTCTGTGAGTCTGAGCAAGACCTGGGATCTGGTGAGCCTCTGTTTTCTTGCGGGTGAGTCAGGGCCATCTCCGCCCTTGCCATCACCTGCCCCACCGGGCTGTTTTGAGCATCATGAGAATACCGCGTGTGAAAGAAGAAAGGAGAGGAAGGAAAAGAAGAAATCGTCACTCTGGGCTCCTGCATCCTCTGTGCCTGGGGACACCTGTCACATGATTCCCAAGGTGTAGCTCTCCCACCAGGCCTGTCCCTGTTTGTACAGAACAGGCAACAGGCTGCAGTGCGGTGGCCCTGCTGCCCATAGGGCGTCGCAGCCTGCAGAGGAAGGCGGGAGCGTGGGCGTGGGTCCGCGAGCCGACCGACCTGTCTCGGGCAGAGCTGCTTGGGGTGACACAATCCCAGGTGACGCAATCCCGTCTCACTGCCACCCACTGTGGGAGGTGGAGCTGCGGCTGGACGCACTGAGGCTCTCCCTCTAAATAGACCTGTTCCCCCCCCCCCACCCCCCCCCGAGGCNGCCAGAGGTGGGGCACGACCGCTGGAGTGTGGTTTAGACTGTCTCCCACACCACGTCCGGTGTCTTGCTGGTGCCGAGCCTCCCCGAAGAAGCGTGAATGTCCCTCTGGCCGCGGGTCCCCTCCAAAGGGTGCGATCAGCCACGGCATCTCTTTTCTTCATACCAAACAGGCGAAGCGCTGGTGCAGTTTGGTTATTCAGTCATTGACACCGTCCACTGAGGACCTGCTATGGGCCAGGCGCTGTCCTCGTACGGGCTAGTTCTTAAGACAGTCCCGTGAGGGAAGTGTGATTACCCCCATTTTACAGATGAGCAAACTAAGTCCTAGAACTTCTAACCGCTGCTTATTTGGTTCAAAACCTTTGCTCTACCTTGTCACCTCGCCTTTGCCGCCAGCAAAGAGAAGTCCCTTTGCGCTTTCTGTGCTCTCAAGAGCCCCATGTGGCTTGCTGCATATTACTCATATTTTTCTCGCCCTCTCGGGCCTCTGTGACCAAACACCAGCCCAGTGGTTCTCGCCTAGGAAATGTGTGGGGACTTTGGAAGGTTGGAAATGTGGGGGCCTTAGCCAGTCCTGCACCAGAGGGCACTCCAAGCCAGTGCAGCCAGAATCTCTGAGAGGGAGAGCCAGGCACGGCTCGCAGGTGAGGCGGATGTGCGCCGAGGTTACGGACCGCTCCATGCACCTGCCGGGGGTCCTTCGGGAGGCCGAGAGATTCTTCAGCCAGACTTTCGGGTGGCACACCTGTACGGTGACATTTATGTGATGGTGTCATTCTTCCTATAATTCTTCTAAACTTCCAGGCGGCCCCTGAGCTGCCAGCCCGGGCCTCTCGAGCTAGAATATGGACGCTTGTTTCGAAGGGGGAGGCGAGGTATCAGCAGGAGAGTCGTCTGCGGGGGCACCAGGAGGACGGTCGGCCGACACACCAGCTCTCCCTCCCGTTTGCAGGGCAGCGTGGAGGCATCTCAGAGGTGCTGCAGGTGGGGAGGGAGAAAGCACAGATCCACACCTGCGCGATGCAAAACTATGCAAACCGGCCTTTAAGATAAAAGACTGATTTTTTAAATCCAACTTTTACCTCGATGTAGGCGTGCCTCTTTGCGCCCACAGGTGGCGGGTCGGGGGAAGGTGGCCTGATGTCTCTGGCAGGCCTGGCTGGGATCTGGGCTCCAGCTCGATCCATTTCGATGCTTCAGCTCCGCGTTCTTGCCAGTGTGGCTGTGAGGACCCAGGATACGGGCTCTGGCAATGTGCCGGGCACACAGCGTGCACCTGGCACACATGGATTCTTTCTCCTCCCTTCTCTGCCCCATTTCACAGATGGACATGTCTGCTCTGTGGCGGTAACCCTGCCGGCCAGCCCGGTGGGGAATGAGGACCAGAAGGACTGGCCTGGGCCAGAGTCCGGTCGTCGGGCTGGGAAGAAGGCCAGCTGGCCCATCGGCCCACGGGGCCAAGGAGTGCCCGGGATCAGACTATCTCGCTAGACCACTGGGTGTGACGCGGTGACAGCAGGCCCACGGTCCATTTTCTGACCATGGGGCTCAGCTGAAAGGCCGTGGGGGGGGGGGGCATGAATCATTCTGCCACCCTGGGTGAATTTCGGTTTCGGAGGGCAGTGCCTCCCAGGTGCAATGACTTCAATCACAGGCAGACACTTTCTATTCGAGGACTTTTTCTTAGCAATACGAAGGAGCACACACATTTAGCTTACTCACGAGGGGTGTCTGTCTCTGTTTGCGGGGGGTGGGGGGGTAAGGTGAGAGCTTGCATTCACCCAGCGTTGTTTGTCCCAGGGCCAGGCTGGCTCAGGCGCCCAGGGGTTTCAAGGTGAGAGGGCAGCATGAATCCTCTGGTGAGAGAAGGCATTAAAGATGCCTCTCGGACAGTACTCCCCTCCATCTTTCCTTTCTTGGGCTTGAGTTCCACCTCAACAAAGCTGAGCCTGTCTGGCCACCTGGGCAGCTCAGGCAGTTAAGTGTCTGACTTCAGCTCAGGTCACAATCTCACACTTTGTGGGTTCGAGCCCTGTGTCAGGCTCTGTGCCCTGCTTCAGATTCTCTCCCACTCTCTCTGCCCCTCCCCCACTCGTGCTCTCTCGTGTACTCTCTCTCTCAGAAATAAATAAGTAATTGAAAAAAAAATCTGAGCCTCTTGCCTGAGAGGTTCTACCACAAAGGCCTGGGTGCCCTTTTTCCTACCCCCCCAAAGCATGAGAATGTGCTTCCTTTCTAATACCAAAGAATTATGGGTGACTTAGTACAGTGAGTCACGGTAACGTCAGGTCGCCAGTGACTCTTTGACCCGTTGCGCCTGGACAAGGACCCTAAAACAGTCAGCATCTGCCCCTTGGCGGGGAGAGTTTCTGTTCCTATTGCCCGGACTCAGCTGCGCTCAGGCCTCCTACCTTCCCCCTCTGCCAGAAGGGATTTACAGTGTCCACATTGCCTTTCCAATCTCAAGAAATACCAATTAGGGGCGCCTGAGGGGGCTCAGTCCGTTAAGCATCCAACTTTGGCTCAGCGTTGGACTTCGGCCCAGGTCATGATCTCCCGCTTCGTGGGTTCGAGCCCCGTATCTGGCTCTGTGCTGACAGCTCAGAGCCTGGAGCCTGTTTTGAATTCTGTGTCTCCCTCTCTGCCCCTCTCCTGCTTACACGGTCTCTGTCTTTAAAATAATTTTTTTAATTAAAAAAATGCCAATTAGATTTCAAGAACAGGAGTGCTCTGGGGTGGAGGACGTCTCGCTGATCTGAGCCCAAAGGGGAGCAGGGG
>NW_027532592.1:2742072-2748394 GCF_008692635.1 Crocuta crocuta
TCAGACCCGCATCTGGGAAACGGTAGCGCCATGGGTCTGGGGCCTTGTGCCCCCAGCCACCTGTGTGAGGCCCGGAGGTGGTTGGTTCCCACCAGTACGTCCCAGGCACAGATGCGGGCCCAGGTGTCAGTCTGAGTGGTCAGCATCGAGGGCGGGGGTCGGGTGGGGGGGGGGTGCTTCCCGCATCCCCCCTTCTTCCCTCCGGCGTCGCTTCCCCCTGGTAAAGACCCCGACTTCAGAAGTCAGATTCTTCAACGTCTCCCCCGCGGAACAGAATTCCAGACAGTAACCCTTGATCATTTAACACGCGTGGTGCGTCTGGTGTAGACCGCTGGATACACCGAGGAAGCTGTAAAGGCACGAAAACCACCTGTACTCACCCTCATCCTGCCGGGCTTTTTTCTAAGCATCGACAGAAACTGTTTTCGTGTTGTCAAAATGCAATTTTAAGAGTGCTCTTTTGTGTTGTTCTCATGAGGAAGAAAACTTCCGCCCTCTTACCTGCTTTCTCCCTTAAAAACCGCTTCAAAAAGGAAGCAGAATGGTAAGCAGGTCAGTCCCCACAATTCGGCCTTTTCTGAGACTATCCCAAACCACGGATATCAGGGCCAACCATTATTTCTGAGCTTATGTGGTTAATCCTTCCGTTTTGTGGACCGAGACTCAGAAGTGGCCTGACCCGTAGGGGTTGTGGAATTAGCTGCGGACCCGGGACCCAGCAGAGCCCGGGCGATTTACCTCCAGAGTCCGGACTCCTCCTCAAACTCCCAGAGCGCTGAATGGCCAGCCCTTTCTGGGTGCGGGTTTATGATAAGAAGCAGCAGAGAAGGGGCAGGGGGGATATAGGCAGTTACATTAGAAAGGGACCATTTCCTTTGGAATCTTGGCGAGGCCTAATTTCTTTTTACAGATGGAAACAAAGCATCATCTTGTAAAATTCTCAGTAGATGCTACTTCCATTGGGAGAAACCACCAGCAAGGAGAGGCAGGGAGAGGCAGAGGGCTCTGTCTTGGAGCGGCACCCACCTCTTTGGGACCCATGGAGCCCAGAGGTTGGCCCAGCCAGTCTGCCAGCCCTGGGTCCTGACAGCTGGGTACCCCTGTCCCCCTGGACAGCCACCTTTCCCTTTCAGTCTGTCAGCACCTGCCTGGGACCTGCCCCCTGGGATGCCCCTCTTTCAGGAACCCACTCTGAACCCACCCTCTCTCTCTTGCCGGGAGTGTGGACCCTTTGTTTTCACTTCCTGGAAGGCCTCCCGGGTCACACAGGAAACCTCCATCCAGAGGGCCGCCTGGAATGAGCATGGTGTGTAGAAAGCGGACCAGATCCTCAGCCCAGCCTGGCTCCTTGGGGACCAGGTAACTCCTCCTTTTCCTCCCTGCCTGGGACAGATCACTGATTTTTAAAAAGGAAAACCTAGAGAACGCGCATCCCCAGCTCATTTTACAGGCAGGGAAACACAGGGGACACAGAGCAGTTCCCCCGAAGTCGCCGCGCCTCTAACCAGGAGACGAGGCCAGCTGGTCACCCACGGGGACCCGGCCCTTCCCCTGTGGCAGTGCGCTGTGACGTCCACAGCCACCCGCAGCGGGCTTGTCCTTTCTTCCCGTTTGGGGGAAAGCCTGAGGTCTTGCAACACCAGGCTGGTTTCTGTGTGCAGCCCTGAGCCTGTAGGGCCGCAGGTTTTCAGTTTGTGCCGTTTCGTTCTGGTTTCGTTCTGATTTCCGTAGGCCACGTTTTTGTCATTGTTAATAACGGGCATTTTGCGGCAGGTGCTTTTGTGAGATTTTTCGTCTGGATACTGTTAGGAAAGGAATCTTCCTTCAGCTTCCGTGGCCCACTTCAGGTTTGGACCCATGGAGGGGTGTGGCCAGAGAGCCTCTTCTAAAATGGGAGCACTGTCTTCAAACACATACACTACCGGGAACTGGCAACGCGTCTGAGGATTGTTTTTTGATGGGCTTCAAACGAGCAATGCCTGTACATGCTCGGCCCAGCAAGTCAAGTAAGCCCCTGCACGCGTGGAATGAGGCGTTCGTAGATGCATGAAGCTGGCACTGACCGTCCCCTCCTCCACCCTGTGCCTCCCGCGCTCTGTTCGCTCCATTCTTCTGGGCAGCTGAGCCTCCCCAAGGCTGTTGTCTCGAGTCTAAGGCAAGGATGACGCCCCGTGGTAAAGGACTGAGGGCTGCATCCACACAGGCTCCTTAGATGGCAGCAGTTTTGTGGACACGACGCTGTGCATTGGGGCTGCGGCAAGTTGGGTTTTGCTGTGGACGGAGGGGTACTCGAACTTTCCCGCTCCGTCTCTCTGGGCTTCTCCATCCTGCAGACTTGGGGAACAGCCTAGAGCCCAGCAGGGTGAGCTGGCCCTGCTGCTGCGTGAAGGGCCAGGCCCTGAAGGCACAGGGGCGGGGGAGGGGGGNCTCCCCCCCTCCCCCCTCCCCCTCCTCCCCGGGGCTCCTCCCTCTCTGGAGGAAACCTCAAACAGCTCCTCCTGCTTCTCTCCTGCACACACACCTCTTCCTGCCTCCTCTACCTTGACACAAAGGTCTCCCCAGCCTGGTGGCATCTTGCCTGGGGTGCTAATAATAGACCAGGGTAGATGTGCCAGGCAGTGAATCAGAAGGCCGACCCAGTTCTGCTCTCTCGCAGGGATCCTGGCAAACCCCAGTGGGGCTGCCTTGGTAAATATCCTTTGTGAGCAGAATCAGCCTTTGTGTGTCCTGGAAGCGCCCGCTGTCCCTCCCCGAGGGGTGACACCCTCCTGGAAGGCTGCTGGGGAAGCCTTTGGCCTGGAGACCTTAGGAAAACTTAGCTCTGGGCTCCCAACCCAGCCTGGGGGGGGATGGGGGGGCTGGAGGAAGGGAGGATTTGCAGGTTTGGCCCAGGAGCCGCCAAGGTGCTCCGGGCAAAGAAGTTGGAACTCAGAGAGCAGAGGGTGGAGTTCTAGGAGACCTGTTCTAGCTCTAGAGGCAACACAGTGCGCTCAGATCGACCTCTTTGCGGCTCTCCGGCAGAAAGCAGAGCAAGAGAAGAAAGGTGGGAGAACGGTAGTTTTCCTATGTGCAAAAAAAGACAACAACAACAACAAAAAAACCTAAAGCCTGCTTACCACTTCAACGAGTTGTTTTTGTGACTCGCTTGGGTACACTTAGAAATTGCTTACGAATGCTTCTGGGCGGCTAGCTGAAATGCTTTTTAAATCTAGGGAGGACCTACATCTCTTAATGGATTAAAGTAAAACACTTCCAGGTTCAAGGGTTAGTATTCTCCAGGCACTTCTGCAGGGACCCTGCCCTCACACCACGTTGGCGGGTTGACGAAGCACTTTCTCTGCTGTTTTCCACACGCGCTTGTCACAGTAGCCTAGGGAGCTGGGCAGGGTGCGCTCTGCTCTTATCCCTGGTTGACAGGTGACGATGTACGTGGTCCTACAGGCCGTGGCTTCTCCTTGTCAGAATTTACCTGTGGGGTTGAAACCCAGGTGGCTGCCAGGAGGTCCCCGGCAGGGGGGTGGCCCGGGGGTGGCCGTGAGGAGTCTGTCCGCCTTGCCTTTAGGCATCAGATGCCTTTGCAGGTGAGCGTGAGGTAAGACCGCGCACGGGAGGCACCAGGCGGAAGCCAGATGTTCATTTTAATACATGGAAAATGTGACTCAGAACTGGAGTCAGCCTGACCCTTGAGGCAGGCAAATTAGTCACGGAGGGTGAAGGCTGGGGCTCGGGACGGCAGATGCCGGGGGAGCGGGGCGCCCGTGGTGTCGGGTCTTGCCCACTTCTAGCTGCTCTGGCCACACCCCATGGGATATGTGACGGACAGTCTGCAGAACTGGGGGCAGAATTCTAACTGAGGCCCAGAAGGGTGACGCGGGGACCGACGCAGGTACTTAGGCGGAGAGCCCGGGGGTCAGCGCTCCAGAAAGTGCCGCAGACCTCAGTGTTTGAGAGTCACAGCCGGCGTTTGCACACGCGTCAGGGTGTCCAGAGAGCCTGCCTCCGGCTTGATGCAGGAGTCTCACGGCAACTGAGGATGTGAGCAGAGCAGTTAATAATATCGCCGCTGCACAGAGAGGAAGTAGAAACCGAGAAGCAGGAAGGTTGAGTAATTTGCCCAAATTTCCACAGCTAGTAAATGGCTGGGCCGGGACCCCAGCCTAGGTCTCCTGACCCTTCCTTCCCCCTCCCCTGAGTTCCCAGGGGCTCTCAGCCTCTCCAGTTGCTTAGGGGAAGGGAAGCGAGCAGGATTTTTCCAGTGCTGAGATGCCCCTGGGAGACAGTGGACCTGTATCTGGTCCGGATCTGAGCCTTACAGGGCTCGGGGCAGCCGCACCAGGTCTTAGCCACTCAGCCCCGGAGAATGCTTGTGCAAGCGTTTCCAAGCGTGGCGGCTTGGTGCACGCCGCTAGTGGAAAATTGTAAGAGTTCCATTTTCCTGTTTCGAGCGAGCATTTCCCCCCTGGGGTTATAATAACCACTTCCTCCTCAGCACCCAGTGGAACGTGGTAAACACCAGTTACAGCAGAGCATTCCCTTCTGAGAGCCGCGCTGGGTTCCTTTTTCTTTTTTTTTCTCTTGTCTTGCGCGCGCACACACACACACACACACACACACACACACACCTGGTCCACAAGATCCCGTCTCCTTTCCCTCCGGGTCACAGTTCTCCCCTGGAAACAGAACACCCACTCCTAGGTCAGGTGCACTTTATACAGAGATGCTGCCTCCTCCTGCTTCATTTTGGGGAGAGCTGGATTGGAGTCAACGTAGTAGGAGTATCGAGTCGTTAAACGTGGGGGGACCGGAGGCGTGTGGGGGAACAGCAGAGTCACGGACTCCGTGGGTCACCAGGAGACACTGCAGGAGTTTTTCTGGAAGCAGGGGGGCGGGGAGCAGAGCAGGACTTGTGGTCAGGAAATGAGGAAGAGGGGCCAAATAGGGACTCTAAAGAAATTGAAAGGGTGTGGGGGACATAAAGGGGGGAGTAAAATGTTAAAAAGGGAGGCTGTTAATTTTCAATACTTTTTCTTTTTAAACAATTTTTAAGTTTATTTCCTTCTTTTGAGAGAGAGAGCAAGCCAGGGAGGGGCAGAGAGAGAGAGGGAGGGAGAGAATCCCAAGCAGGCTCCACACCGTCAGCACAAAGCCCGACACGGGACTCGAACCCACGAACCGCGAGATCATGCCCTGAGCCCAAATCAAGAGTCAGGTGCTTAACCGACTGAGTCCCCGATTTTAGATACTTTTTTAAAAATCGCTTAATGCTTCAAAAAATTCTGTTTGTAAATGCTGGCTTGGGTCACGAGAGCAGCTGAATCCACTCCTCTGTTTGTGTGAGAGGCTTTGAAATCACGGAGTCACATCACGAGGCAATTGTTGTGATGGAGAACTCCTGGCCCCCGACTTTGGGGGGTAGGAGAGCCGGAGTCTGCACGCAGGGACACAGCCTGCGACTCTTTCCTCCAGCCACGCTGTGACCGAGCCAGAAGGGGGGAGGGAAATAAAGCCCCTCTTTGCATCTGTGCTTAACCTTCATGCATTATTAAATAGAACGGTTCAAGAGCAGGTGTCTGAGCCTCCCTGGCCGAGATCTCTCAGCGGACAAAACCGGGGCCTCCCTGAAACCCTGGCGCATTTGTCTGGTCCAGAGATGGAAGCTAAACTTGGCAGACAGGCCCGTCACGGCTCCTGCGTTGTGCAGAGAGAGCGAGAACGCAACCGCAAGAACAGGAAACAGAAGCATATAGCGTGCCTAATGTACGTGATGTGTGTTAGGTGTCCCCTGTGTCTCCGTGTTGAGCTTCCAGAAGGCCCTGTGAGAGATACCCACACACACAGAGAATTCAGGAAGGTTCCTCGCTAGGCAGGCGCGGAGGCCCTTCAAAGCACTTGCTGCCTCCAGATGGACCGTATGTTTGTCGTCTGCGGCTCTCCGCACGGTTCTGTCCTCTGCGCCAGGACAGTGCCACGCGGTGGGTGCTTGGTCCAGCAGGGAAGGGATACGGGAATCCATGAGCACAGGCGTTTAGAGACCTTGTGTTTGGCCTTCGCGTTTGCCGCAGGGGTACGAGGAGGAACCCCACGGCCCCTGTCCCGCAGGAGCGCAGCCCTGTCTTCTTGGCAGAGGGGTTCTGCCGTCCTGTTCTGGCAAGTGCTTCCCAAGTAGCAGGAGGCCCGGACGATTCCCGCCGACTCTTGCCACCCGGCGCTCCGCCAGCGTTCCCGGGCTCCCATTCAGGGACCAGTGTCCAGTCCTGACCCCGCAGAACCCACGTAAAGGGGACGAAAGCCCTGTTTCTCCCTCAGATGAAGCGACATGTGG
>NW_027532592.1:2749044-2758604 GCF_008692635.1 Crocuta crocuta
TGCTCACGCTTCTCTCTCTCTCTCAGTAATAAAATATTTAAAAAAAAAAAAAACAACACGAATAGCTAAGGAATCAGAGCCAAAGGCCGAATCATTTTATCAAAATCAGTAAAGACATACTCTGCAGAAATGCATACCAAAAATTATTCTTATAAATGGGCATNAACCGACTGAGCCACCCAGGCGCCCCTCCTCCCAGCTTTTTAAAGTGTGTACACGTTGGGGCGCCTAGCTGTCTCAGTGGAGTGTGTGACTCTCGGGCTCCATGGGCCGAGTTCGAGTACCACCTTGAATGTGGAGAGTATTTTTTAAAAAAGGGGTGGGGGCGCCTGGGTGGCTCAGTCGGTTAAGCAACTGGCTTCAGCTCAGGTCACGATCTCAGCTTTGTGAGTTTGAACCCCGCTGACAGCCCAGAGCCCACTTCGGATCTGTCCTCCTCTCTCTCTCAAAAAATCTGTCCTCCCCCCCCCCAAAAATCAACATTAAAAAAAATAAAGTCTGTACGTGTTTGATAGCCTCTCCCGCTTCCTCCCCGCCCCGACCCCCACTTCATACCCTCCAGAATGTTCCATGAGTCTTTCTAACTGCTGAGGACTTAATGATCAGTCCTAAGGATGTGCCTCTGATTTACTTGTTCATTCCTCTATTGTTGGATGTTGGGCTATTTTCAACGCTATTGTTAAGTAAACAATGGCGTTGTTAACATCTTTGTGCTGGTAACTTTTTCCATATTTCCTTAAGTAGATTTCCAGAAGTAAAATAACTGATGAAAGGTTCAGACATTTTTGTGGCCTTTGACACACATCCCTGGGCTGCTTCCCCCAAGGGCTGGGTGCTTTGCGGGCACCACCAGCCCCCGCTTGCTGGGCGTTCTTCTGGGTTTTCCTCCCTATGAGCCCTTGGGTTCATATTTTTCTGGTTTTCTGGTTCTTTTGCTAATTTCATAGGGGAAATAGCACATTGTTGTTTTCACTATGTGTACGTTGAATTATACATCCGGTGCCAAGTTTATGTCTTGACATCTGAGAGGTTTTTTGTTTTTTTTTATGTTTGTGTATTTAGAGAGAGAGAGAGAGGAAGGGAGAGAAAGTGGTTGTGTGTGAGCAGGGGAGAGTCAGAGAGCGAGAATCCCAAGCAGAGAGAGCCCCGTGCAGGTTTAGATCTCATGAGATCATGACCGGAGCTGAAATGAAGAGTCAGATACTTAACCTACTGAGCCACCCAGGCGCCCCTGAGAGTTTTTCTTTTTTCTTTTCTTTTCTTTTCTTTTCTTTTCTTTTCTTTTCTTTTCTTTTCTTTTCTTTTCTTTTCTTTTCTTTTCATTCCTATCTATTTGGGTTCTTTATGGACAAAATGCATTCACCCTTCTACAATAATGTATTTTGTAAATATTCTTCAGTTTATTTGACTTTGCCTTTGGTTTGGGGATTTCTTTGCCTTTGATCTTTATAAGTGTTGCATTTTAGGCGGTCCAGGAAAGCTGTGGCTCTGGCATCCCTCCTGTCTGCCCACTCACCTGGAGATCTGGCCCCAGGTTATTAGCCCTGCAGTCAGCCTGAGACATTGCCTGGCTCTCCTTTCCAGAAACCTCACCTCTGCTGCCCACCTGAACCATCTTCAAACCGTCTTCGGGAAGCTGAACTAGGCCCTGGGCGTGGATGATGTTTTTAACACTCCTCTTTCCTGTATGAAAAAACATTATCTTTAGTAATGATCAAGAAATAAAGCCAATAATGAAAATGGCTAGGAAATCATTGCAGACAGTGAAACTGAGTTTCTCCTGTGGAATTTCATATGTATGATGATGTCAATAAAAAAACTGTGCATGGCAGGGGCGGTGGGGGCGGGTAGTAAAGGATTTAATACTTTTTAAAGTTAATTTTAATTCCAGTATACTTAGCATACAGTGTTACATTATTTTCTGGCATGAAATATAATGATTTAACACTTCATACATCACCCAGTGTTATACTTGCAGATGCATTAATGCATGTTTGGGAAAAGGGGAAAATTACACTTCTGTGTCAGCCCGTGGTGGTAATGATTTATAACATCATAGTTTCTATTTTGGATTTTGTATGAATTTCTCAGACTTCACAAGCACTGGTCTCTGCCTGTTCACGTTCGGCTAAGCCAGGTTTGTCTGCCTGTCTTCTTTATAGTTGGACCGCAGAGCACTTATTAATTTTTATTTTGAAAAGTCTCTTTCGGGGCGCCTGGGTGGCTCAGTCGGTTAAGCATCCGATTTCGGCTCAGGTCATGATCTCATGGTTTGTGGGTTCGAGCCTCATGTCGGGCTCTGTGCTGACAGCTCAGAGCCTGGAGCCTGCTTCAGATTCTGTGTCTCCCTCTCTCTCTGCTCCTCTCCTGTTTACGCTGTCTGTCTCTCTCTCAAAAATTAACATTAAAAAAAAATTGAAAGTCTCTTTCAACTGAAGCAACAGAAATACAAGCAGAAAAAAAAATCTTTAAGAAATCTGGCAGAAATTCGCAGATCTCCCTTTTCACAGGCAATCCGAAACTTGTAATGCTGTCCTTTCCTGTGTTTCTTCGGGATCGATTACACATAAATAGAACCGCAAGGGGTCCCCCAGATGGATGGAAGTCCGTTGCCCCCGCCTTGCGTCTGTCTTTTTTTCTGTGTTCCCGCCGTTTATTTCTGGCCCTCTCTTGAAGTTCAGGACTTGGGGACACAGGCCCCATCGGATCTGAATCCTGGAGGACTGACTTTATACCCGAGAGTTCTCTGAAGTACCTTTTGTGGGCTGCACAACGTATCAGGGATAGCCAACACCCCCAGGAATTTGAAGCCTGCAGATGTTAGTAAAATGAAGCCGTAGGGCCGCAGGTGTATACAGTACGGCAGGACTGGACGGGAGCTGGTGGGCGTGTGTTCTGTCAGGACGGCCGGCTCGCGGCGGCGACAGAAAGCTGACCCCTTGGACTACTGTGTTGCATTCCCTGCAGTTTGTCCCTTAACCGCTTGCTTCCTTTTTTTTTTTTTTAACATTTATTTATTACTGAGAAACAGAGAGAGACAGAGCATGAGTGGGGGAGGGACAGAGAGAGGGAGACGCGGAATCTGAAACAGGCTCCGAGCTGTCAGCACAGAGCCCGACGCGGGGCTCGAACTCAGGAGCGGCGAGATCATGACCTGAGCCGAAGTCGGACGTTCAACCAACGGAGTCCCCCAGGCGCCCCACTAACCACTTGCTTCTGACACACTGGCCTGTGCTTGGTGCTGATCTGAGCTCTGTGTACCTTTTTTTGTTCTCTGCTTTTGCCCCTGCTTTTTCCCCAGGCCCAAAATCCTATCCACTTCTCTCTCTCTCTCTCTCTCTCACACACACACACACACACACACACACATACACACACACACACGGCTCAAATGTAGCTTATGTGTGCCTTTTCCAGGAAGCTCCCTTAATTTATTCCCCGCCTCCCAGAGGAATGAACTGCCCGTGGCCCACTATCCGTGCCTCCATAAGGCGGCTGACGTTTGCAGCCACGTTTGCGGCCACGTTTCCTAGTTCTGGAGCCCCGTGCTCGCCCCGCTTAACGGACCGTGGGCTCCCCGGGGTGCACACTGAGCCCCGTACGTGTTGTTGGATTTGAATGGGCGCAGACTGTCCCAGCCAGCAAAGGACAAGTGGACGGGGAAAATAGCACGGCCGCCGGATTTCGGGTTTCGTAGACAGGAGGGGGCGGCCTGGGCGCAGCACTGCTCGCTAAGTCTGACCCTTCTGGAAGGGGAGGGCTCAGGAAAGGAGGTGGCCTGTTTGTGGACCAGTGCAGGGCCGGGTGTGGGGAGGCCGGGTCTTCCTGCTGAGTGTGGAGCCTGCTTGGGGTTCTCTCTCCCCACCCCCCACTCACACTCTCTCTGAAATCAAAAACAAACAAACAAAGGCTTTCAGGAAGTCAGCGGAGGTTTAAAGCAGGGAGGGGCCTGGAATTGGCGCGCTGAGATTTACATTCTAGAAAGTTCTTTGGCTGAGTTGTAGAGGGGCTACCGAGGATGCGCCTGGAGGCCGGCAAGGTTCTCATCATCCAGGAGAGGGAAGAGCAAGGGCTGATGGGTAGGGAGCTGCTGAAGGTTCTGGAAACACTGTACTGTGGGGTCCTGAGCCCACCCTCCAGGGGAGATAGCTCTGCAGGGTGTCACATCACAGGTGTGGGTGCCCGCAGGCCATTGGGAGGCCGCAGCTGGCGGTCTCCACGGCAGGCGCCCCCCGATTCTAAATTCACTGATGAGCCGGGTCTGCTCGGCCACAACCCAGCCTTGTCCTGAGTCCCGAGGGCACAGACAATGGAGTGCCAGCTGTGGCCACACGCCTGGGTGGTCCAGAAGCCCCGGGTTCTGCTTCGGCTCCCTTAGGTGACCAAACCAGACCGAGGCTCTCTGTCGTCTTTCTCCCTGAGTCCAGGGTTGGGGTTCACATGCTGTCAGCGGCCGGGCAGGTGACAGTGTAAGAACAGGGCCTGGTGACCAGCTCAAGGTGTCTTGCTCAGCTCTAGCCTGTGGATGGATGCCACGCAGGAGCGGGAGCCGGCTTATTTCAAATACCCCCGGAGATCTGGATTTTGGTGTGAAATGGCCTGATGTGTAAACGTGGGCCACTAGTTCAGAAAAAACAAAACAGAAACAGAAATTGTAGCCAAAGAAGATAAAGGCGGCCAGGCGCCAGCTGGGACGTGTGTGCATTGCATGATCTGCTCACTTGTCACCAAGTGGCCCTACTCTGGGCCCGATTTAGGGTTGAGGGAGCCCTTCACCAGACTTTGCTGGGAAGGGGAAGGGGAGAGCCTGCTTTGGGGAAGAGGAAACAGCTTGAGAAGCTCCTGGTCCGTTCGCGTCCTGCTGGCCGAGCGCTGTGAGTAGCCTAGCCGCCTGCGTCCCCGGGACACAGATGTCCCATGTCCTTCTGTCACCCTGAAATCTGGGGTTCCTGGGTGGTTTATTGCCTGGCTTCCTTTTCCAGAAATGGAGATGACGGGCGGCCTGAAAATATTTTCTTCGGTTGGGTTTTTCCTCGGTGACTTCACCCGGAGGCAGATGTGCTCTCTAAAAGCAGTGAAAGTTAAGGGGAGTAAATCAGCCAGTGATCCTGTTTCCTCGAAGTGATGTCAGAAAGTTCCTAAATGCGGGCCGTCTCCAGAGGCCTCGGAGGGGCCGAGCCTGTGAGGGGGCTGCGGCCGCTGTGAGATCCCGGAGTCCCTCTCTGTGGGGCTGCGTCCTCGGGACTCTGGTGACCGCCCCTCCCCCCCCACCACCANTCGTGAACAAGGCTCCCGCCTCCATCCTGTGCCCCGCCGGCCTGGAGCGGCCCCGACCTCCGAGTATCTCTCTGGTCCCTTCTGTCCAGGGTCAAAGTCCCCAGCGGGGAGGACCTCCCGGGGCCACTAAGCCCAGTCCTCAGCCTCTGCCGTTCCAGAATACGAGTTTCAGATAACCCGCTCACGTCTCCCAATGGCGTTTTATGTTGCTTAACTCAGCGGGAAGGAGGCGAACTGAGTCGGAGAGAACCAGAAGCTTCCTGTCGGCCTGTGCGGCCGATAGGGGACTTTTGTGGGGGCCGGGCTTCGGGGCAGAGGGCGGGGTGCCTCAGGTAGAAAGAAAGCCTGGCTGCCGCCCACAGATATGGGGTCTGTTGGCCCTGGCTTCTGGGTGATTCTGAGGGAGCAGACGGGAGGGGCTGGGCGGAGCCCCTCTGCGCCCCGTCGCTAACCAAGGACAACCAGTGCAGCTTTGTGAAAACGCTTGTGCCCGTGACCGTCCCAACAGCTGCTGGAAGAGGCCACCATGTGAGCGGGATGTGAACTCCCTGTAGCCTAAAGAAAGAGAGGCAAGCATTTCAGGTGTCTCTGCTTCCCGTGGGCGGGGACCCCCCCCGCAGATGCCAGGGGTTAGTGGAGGCGCGACCCCCAGGCCTCCCCTCTGATCGGGAGCCCCTCCGCCCGTTCCCTTGGGAGGCGAGTCACACCTGCCTCCTGCCCCAGAGGCCCGTGCCCTGTGGGAAAGTGCTAAGTAAGCACTCAGGGCCCAGTTGACAGCAACGCACGGGGAAGGCCGATGAGTCAATCTGTTTATGAAAATCACACGTCCTGGGGAGGCAGACGTCAGGATGACCCAGGGGACAGCCGTGTGCAGAGAGCTGACGAGTCTGGCTCATGCTCGGGGGTTCACTGGTGTGTGTTTTTGGCAGCCCGTTTCCTGCGCCTCCAGCGGTCTACATGTGAGCAGATGCATGACTGGTTACCAGCGATGGCTCTGTCCAGAGCGGCTCCGGGCGGGACTGGGAGGCCGGGTGACTCACGGTGAAATCCAGAGCCGCGCATCAGCCCCTTGTGGGCAGGGCCGCAATGCTTCTTTGGAAACGAACCCGGGGTTTCTGACCGTCCCTGCCTCTGGCTAGGTGCCAGCTAGCCATGGGCAAACCGCCGGGATCCACCAGAAGTCTGAATTCCACCACCGTATCTTGCTGGGAAATAATTTTCTGAAAAAAAGCTCAGTAGCTGATGCTGCTCATAAGTTCTTGTGTGGGCATTCAAGGCTCTTCCTGAAAAGTTTCCTTGTTGGAAATTCCTGACGTGGGAGTTCCCAAAAATCTGGCTTTGGAGTTCTCCCAGAGCAACCCCCCTTGACCAGTCTCTAAAGAGCAGTTTCTGGGTTCTCAGAAGCTGCTGAGCAGGCGGGACTGTGTGCGTGAACGTTCTTGGCCTGGAGGAGGAAACTTGCAGCAAGCGAGAGGCCGAGGAAGCCTTGGCCGTGTCCAGTCGTGATTTATAGCCCTGGGATTCTTAGTCTCAGGGTGTCGCGGGAGAAGGGCAAGGCAGCGTGAAAGCTCAACACAGAAGTGTGTTTGGGAGCAGGGCCAGGCTCTGCCTGACGTGTTAGATCCTGCAACGTTTTGCAGAAAACCGCCTTTCCTTTTCCTGATGGTTCATATGCCACGTTCCTGCGTGGGACAGAGATGCGCGGCCCGGGCCCCGTCGCCTGGTCGAGCCTCCGGGAAAGCCTTCTTCCAGACCGTGGGTCCCTGGGAGAGGACGGGGTGGCTGGGGACACAGGCCGGAAGGTCACGGGCTGGGCTGCCTCTTGTCTGCTGTCTCTCGAGCTTAAACGCAGCTCCTAGGCCTTCTGGATTTCCAGAAAGATGAGCCCAAGCTCCAGCAGGGTACACTTCATGGCAAGGAATGGGACCCCTGTGGGGTCACGCTTCCTGCCCACAGGGGTCTTCCCCCTCTGCACTTTGCTTCAGCGGCAGGAGGGATCCTGAGGCCAGCACCCTAGGGATAGAGGAGGGGGCCCCCGGACCCCGCGGCTCACATCTGTGGAGCGCGCGTGTGCGCGCGCGCACACACACACACACACACACACACACACACACACACACACCCTCTGCTGTCATTTCATCTCCCAAAGAGGCACCCCCTTGGGGGCTGAAGCCAGACAGGACCCCTAGGAGGTGGGAAGTATCCACCTTCCCGGGTGCTCTGTCTGCCAGCAGGGGCTGCTGGAATAGGATTCGATCCCTGCGGGACAGGCGGTGGGGGGTGGGACTCACGTGCCTCGACTCTCCCGCCAGCCAGGAGTACCAGGGTCGAACGCCGCGTTTGTCTGGCTGTAAGGTTCCTTGCCACAGTGATAACAGGGCAGACTAGCCGAGAAGCACCTGTGCCCAGGAGCCGAAGTGCCTGGGTTCCAGTCCTGCCTTCGCCGCGTGCCCGCCACGGAGCGCCGGGCCAGTGCTCCAGCCTTCTGTGCCTCTGCGTCCCCATCTGCACCCCGCGGCAGTGAGAGCCCCCGTGGGGTAGGTTGAGACCCTTGTGTGGTACATACTCAATACTTAGCCAAGTGCCGTGTCTGGCGCTAGTAGTCACTGCGGATTAGGTGTGGCCCACGTGGCTTTACCACACTGCCTGCCTGGCCTTAACCTTAAGGAGCTGGGAAGGAGAGGCGGTGCGCCTCCAGCCGAGCAAGCTAGGGAAGCGGGGAGCAGGAGGGGGGGCGGGCTGGGGCAGGGGTGGCCTCCTGAGGCATTGGCCAGGGCTGGAGGGGGCTCTGGGGGTGCCGGGTGACCACAGCCCTTTGGTACCAGTGTCTGCTGACCAGTGAGCACCTCCGGTAAATTTCCACCCTCTGCAACTGGGCTTTGTTGTTTTGCATCTTCCTGAAGTGAAAATGAAATCTCTGGGGTGGGGCGGGAAGGGACCTGCTCTGTGTTGCAGGGGCAGCCCCTCCCTCCCCCCACAGCTGGGCAGGGCCCCGGNTTAGTTCTTAAGAGGATGGAACCAAGGAGGGAGGACGAAGGAGGGGCCAAGTTAGTGACCTTCCAGACCAGAGATGGAGCCTTGGTGGGCCCCGCCTGGCAAGGAGTGTTAGGACCGTTTCCATCTTGAGTGAAGGCTGCCTCCATGCCTGGGTGGCCAAACAAAGGCTGATTTGGCAAGAGTGTAGGGCTGTGGNGGGGCCACACCACGGCGCCGGGACAAATGCCGGGTCCTCCGGGAGCTCCCCCACTGCGGGCAGACCCCACACGGCACACACAGGAAGCACCGCACCCTCTCCTGCTGCGGGAGGGTCCCAGCCCTGGGCGCAGGGGCAGGTAGGATGCGGATCAGCCGGAGGCAGAGGCGGGAGGAGGGAGGGTGGGCAGGCAGCACCTGCATCTGCCTGGGTGTGGGACAGGGAGGCGGCCAGCTGCCGGAGGGCAGGGGCCAGGACCCAGGGAGTGTGGGGGGGGGGGCGGAAAGGCATCTGGGCCTGGCTTGTCTCCCGTGGGGCCAGCTCCCTCCTGTGGGTGGCAGGAAGCACTTACCAGCTGGGCCAGGACCCTCCCTCCCTCCCCATCCCCCCCAGGGGTCTGGATGACGGTGGAGGGCGAGGACCCCCGTGTGCCAGTCCAGGTCTACAAAGTGGGCCCCTCGTTGCAACAGGAAGACGGCAGCTAGTGAGGAGAGCCCGGCCGTCTGGCCAGAAGGTGCTAGATGCTCCTGGGAGTTGATGGGCCAGGGTGGCCTCCCCGCCACGGGGTGAGCCGGGCTGGGCTTGCATCAGGAGCTGTCACCGTAGAGCACGAGCTGTAGGTCCTGGCCAGGAGGACAGAACACCGGCCCCAGGCGCCGGCTCTTGCACCTGCAGTGGCCAGGAGGCTGGCGCGGAGAGCCCATCCTTGGTGGCCTGCCCAGCGGGGCTCCTTCTGTCCGTGCAGGGCACCCGTGCCAGGCTCTGACCTCCACGGGAACCGTTCTGATCCCCACCCCCACCCCCGGCTTCGGGACCATCACGCGGGGAGGTGGGAATGAAAGAAAACATTCCTCCGGTCTCTTTCGAAAAGTGTTTTCGCGTTTGGTTTTCAGGGGAATTTTCTTGTTTTGTTAAAGGGGTGGGAAGACGGTGAGTCTTAAAGGCCAGGCTCTTATTTTTAGCTGGAGCTACCTGCCCTGCCAAGTCCTTGGGCTTAATTTTTCCGATCCTTGGGGTCCTGGTTTTGAAAGGCCTTCCCTCACCTCCCCACCCCTCCACCCACCCTCCACCTCCAAGCTCCCAGCTCCCT
>NW_027532592.1:2758687-2767391 GCF_008692635.1 Crocuta crocuta
GGGGGGGGGGGGCACCTACCTGCCCGGGCTCGCCCCGCTGGCCCCACGGGAGGGCTCTGCCAGGGCAAATACAATGAACAAAGTTGGCCAGCGCCTGCTTTACCCCAGCGCAGGAGAGAGTGATCTCCAGGGAAACCCTAACTGTTTTAGAAAGACCAAAAGAAGAAGGAAGGAAAAAAAAGCGTTCTTCCCAAACATGGACAGCTCAAGGACTTGCGTTCAGACTTTGCAAGTTCTGAACAAAGGCACTGATGCGACGCAGGCCATCCCTGGGCAGAGGCCCCTTTTATCCACTTTCAGGGCCTTGTCAAGTGTGTGTCAGGGAGGCAGGCCTGGGAACGGACTTGAAAAGAGGCAAGGCAGGCCTTTATTGAGGCCTCCCCCATCTGCAAGGTCACTCTTTGCACAAAGCCCTTGCTGTTGGTCTGAGGCTGTGTTTTAACTGGAGGAGAGGCTGGTCATCCCAGCCCAGGGAGAGAGGATCGGGGGTGGAGGGGAGAGACTAGTTACCCTGTTTGCTGAAATCAAACAAAATCCTCCGAACGAAATGGTGTGAACCAGGAAGCTGCGTGACCTTGGGCAAGTGGCTTAACCTCTCTGAACCCGTGTCATCATTTGCAGAAGGGAGACAGCTAGATCAGTTTTGGGCATGAGGATTACAGGTGTTAGTAACGTGCCTGACAATACCTCAGACGTGTAACGTGCGACATCTTTGCCCATTTCCCCCACTTGCCAACACACACATGCACGTGCGTATGCACACACAGGTGCAGCAAAGCCCAGTCTCCCAGCAGGAATATTTTATTTATTTATTTATTTTTTTAATTATTTTTATTTATTTCTAGGAGAGAGAGACAGCGTGGGCAGGGGAGGGTCAGAGAGAGAGGGAGACACAGACTCTGAAATAGGCTCCAGGCTCTGAGCTGGCAGTCAGCACAGAGCCCGATGTGGGGCTCGAACCCATGAACTGCGAGATCATGACCTAAGCGAAAGTTGGACGCTTAACCGACTAAGCCACCCAGGCGCCCCCCGGCAGGAATATTTTAGAGAGTCACAGGGTCCAGAGAAAATTCCCCTTTTCTGACGTCTTAGAGATTTCCCCTCCTCTCTTTCAGTCTTAAAATTAAAAATGGAAAGGGTGCCTGGGTGGCTCGGTGGGTCAAGCATCCGACTCTTGGTCTCAGCTCAGGTCATGATCTCAGGGTTCATGAGTTTGAGCCCTGCATCGGGCTCTGTGCTGACAGTGTGGGGCCTGCTTGGAATTCTCTCTCTCCCTCTCTCTCTGCCTCTCCCTTGCTCGTGCTGTCTTTCTGTCTCAAAATAAATAAATTCAAAATATATAAATAAACTAGAAAAAAGAAGAAATGGAGACTATGATTTTCTGAAAAGAACAGTTAGTCAAGTGGTATGACTGTTTCAATAAAAAGGAAAGTGCTAGAGGAAAAATAGGAAATCGGCGGGGGGGAGGGAGGGAAGTTAGATAGGAAAAAGTGAAGAAAAGGATGTAAGATCCCCTTGATAAAATGAAACTTTTGCTCCGTAATCTCTTTACCCCCAAAATAGCATTGTTTGGTGGTGCCTGGCAGATGGGATTGTTTGGGAAATTCTTCTATTCTGGGGCAGCTTCAGAGTCATTGAACCAAAAACTGGTACCAGCGCTGGGCTGCCTGGCTTGGACCCTCCCCGCGTTGGGTGGGGGGGGTGCAATTCAGGGGGTGCCATGTGGGTTCCCACTGCGTGAGCACCACGGGGAGGCTTCACAAGCAGCCGATCTCACAGTCAGCTCATTTTCTTGCCACCTAACGACGACTTCACCCCCTGGACGTGTCCAGACGGCTCCTTGTCAGGCCGCCATGCATTGCAGGTGAAAACTGTTACAGCTAAGAAAAAAAGACACGTAAAAGCAAACTGAACACTTAAGCTTCACCTGCCCCGTGACCGTGTACGGAGCACGTGTGTATAGTATTCTTCCCTCTTCGGTACCCTCCTCCACCCCCGACGGGCTGGGCCTGGTGTGAGAGATGTTCTCGAGCCCAGTTTACAGATGAGAACGTCCACGGGCTAGATCGCGCTCTGCCTTCCCGAAGCGAAATGCGGCACGAAGGGTGGCCCTTCCAGCGCGGGCCTGGCGACTCGAGGGAGGGGAGGCTGGAGGACAGGACTGGGCACGCCGGGGTAAACTGGGGTCGCGGGTAGCGGTCCAGGCAGTGTGGCAGCTGATGGCACAGGGGGGTGCAGGGCCCTGATGAGCCCGCAGCTTCCCGGAAACCTCTGCTCGGGCCCAGAGGCTCCAAGCGGGTTCCGATGGGCAGATGCACCTTCCTCGCATGCCTGTTTGGTGTCCCTCCTCCTGACCCGCGTGGGGCCTGGCAGACTGTGGGGCTTCCCGGGGGCCCCCTGCAAGGGAAGGCTGGGCACTTGGCTCAGACAGTCCCCCCCCCCCAGGGTCCAGTGTCCTTTCTGTGCTCAGGAAAGAGGCCACTGGGTAGGACAGAGCAAGTCCAGACCCAGGGAATGGGCAGAAGGTGAATGAGGTGAACGTCCTCCCCGTCGAGCCAGGCCTTTCCGGGGGCCGCTGTGAGTCCTCCGAAGAGGGTCTCGGGCACGTGCGGTCCAGCCCTCCCCTCCCCCGGCACTGGTCATCGGCAGAGGGCCAGCAGGTGGGGACCCAGCAGGCCCCGGCTCACCTGCCCCCGTGACCGCCAGAGGCAGCGCCAGCTTCCTGGGCTCAAGAGCTGCAGTCACAGGCGCCCGCAAAGGGGTGCCACGCTTGATTCAGGCGACGCTGTCTCCATGTCGACAGTCTTACTAAGTTTTGGACGAGGGACCCATATGTCACGTTGCTGGTCCTGTGTCGGGGGGGGCCCTCTCCCTCCTCTCTCCCTTCCTCCAGCGACTTGAAAGCCATCACCCCACGCACCGCAGCACTCAGCAGATGCGGGAGGAACGGCCCTGCTTGTGCATTAGACGGGCCAGGCCCCGGGCTTGTGCGTGAGGACGCGGGCCGCCGGGGTAGAGCCCGCTGACGTCAGCCAGCCGACCCCTCATTCGGTGTTGCAGACCCGCCACCCAGAGAGCCCAGCGGGGACCCGTCAGGGGGTATGGAGCTCTGGGGACGGTCCAGGAAGCGTCCGCCCAGGCGATCCCGGGAAGTGAGGGAGGAACGCGCCTCCAGGAGCTGCCGGCACCCCGAGTGGGTCTGCCCCAGCCCCGGGCTCCGTGGTCTCTGTTCCTTAGTAAGCACGGCGACGCCTGTGCTTGGGTCCAGACAGGCTGCTTCCGAGGTGACTTCCTGGAACGCAGAGCTGAGACCCTCCCTCACGTTCCCCGTAATCGCTGAATGGCTTTAACCTCCTGCGATCGGGGGGCCCGCGTGTGCCCCCGTCCTACAGGGAAGTTGAGAGGGCCACCAGGAGGCTCAGGAGCCTGCCCAAGGTCAGCCGGTGAGGAGGGGGCGGAGCCAGGTCTCCGGCCCAGGACACCTGCCTCTTCCCCACCGCGGACGCTGCCCTGCTCCAGGCCTCCTGGCCCCGCCTGCTCACCCTCATCCACCACTGCCTCCAGCTGCCCTTCCCAGCAGGTCTGGACCCAGCCGGGGCTCCGTGCCACAGGCCCCTGCCCGTGACAGTCCCCGCTATCACCCCAAGTCTGTCCCCACCCTGCCCCTGCCAGGCTCCACCAACACGAAGGCCTGCCTTCCCCACGCTCCCCGTCTTTGCACACCCCTCCCTGGCTGAGGGACCGCCGCGTCTGCCGTGCGGCGTGAGGTGACACGCCACAGCCAGGTGACAGTGGCTCTCTGGTCTTCCACCGGCGCTTTGCTGTGGGGTGCTGAGGTCGCGTCCCGAGTTCCCCGAGGGCCCGGCAGTCCAAGGAGCCTGGTGAGCTAGCTGCCCCTCTCTCACGAGGCAGAGGAGGAAACTGAGGCCCGAGAGGGGCATGAAGGGCAGCGTGGGCTTATTGTTCCCTGACAGACGGGGCCGTGGCACGGGACGGGTCGGTCTGGACTGCGAGCATGTGCCCTCCCTGCTCCACGTGCACCTGTCAGACCCTCGCCCCCTCCCTTGCTGCCCGGGCGTGGCTGGCAAGTGGTGGCAGGCTGCGTACTTTTCCTCTAGACCCACCTTCACGTCTTAACCCCCCTTCATCTCGTGCAGTGAGGTTTTTCCGTTGTGCCCCCCCCGAATTGTTTGTTCGGCCTTCTGGGGGCTTAGATAAGAAACTCCTTGGCCTTCCTTCACCTTCTTTGGTGATCTCCATTGGAAGGATCTAGAAAAACAACCTTGCCCATAGAGGCCCGGCCCTCCTGTCATGTGGCCTGGCGAGCTCGGCCCTTGTGCAAGAATAGACTAGGTCCCTGTGGCGGGGTGAGGGGTGTGGCATGGGGGGGGTGCCAGGGTCAGTAGCTGGTGTCCTCCTCCTTGCACAGATTCTCACGTGTGAGCCTGATGACAGATGCGGCTGGTGTAACCTTGATGTCACCTTGGGCCCCGGCAGCCTCCATAGCGACAGGGCCCGGGCAGGGAGTGAGCTCCTGGGTCTGCGTCCTGGTCGAGGCAGGGCCCCTCCTCACGCCGTGCCCCCCCCCCCACTGTTTCTAGCCTGTTCTCCCAGTGCGGAGCCTCGTGGGTTCGCTCTGGTTCTGCCAGCCCGGGACCCGCTTTCCCAGGAACAGTGGGGGTTCTTTGTCTCTGACCAGCTGTTCGCGTTAACTTGGGGGGGTGTGTTTCTGCAGAAGCGTTGAGTGTGGGGTTGGGGGGGTTGTAAAGCGGTCGTGTGGGTGAAGGTTCTCGAGCCTATTCCATCACTTGCTTCCCCGGGGCTCTGGCTCTCCCCGCAAACGGGACGGTGACTACCCTGCACACCTGTTGCGACGATGAAGTCATGCCCGTCTTGGCCCCAGCGTCCCTCCTGCGCACGCGCATGCACGCGTGCACACACACACTCTTCTTACTTGACAAACACCCTCAGAAGGAGAAGTACCTTGAAGAGGAGGGAACTGTCACCCCTGTGTGCACCCGAGCCGCAGGGCGGAGGGTGCTGTCCCTGGGGAACTCCCTGCAAGGTCTCTCTTCAAACTGCTTGCAGGCGAGAAGGGCCTCTGTGCAGCCGCGTCTACAGTGCAGCGTGAGGTGACACGCAGCAGCCGGTGACGGTGGCCCTCTGGTTTTCCGCCGGCGCTTTGCTGTTGGGGTGCTGAGGTCACGTCCCGGGGCCCCCGAGGGCCCGGCAGTCCAAGGAGCCCGGTGGGCCAGCTGCCCCTCTCTCACGAGGCAGAGGAGGAAACTGAGGCCCGAGAGGGGCATGAAGGGTGGCGAGCCTGACAGATGGGGCTGTGGCAGTGCACCTGTCAGACCCCCACCCCCCGACGCTCTGAGCATCTGGGCACTTTGCCCAACTCCTGCTGGAGGTCCGCCATGTAGGTAACGGAGGTGATGTCCTTGGAGCCACCAAGGGCACCTGCCTGGCCCTTGTCATCTAGGGGCCACAGGTAGCAAGTCCCCTTGCTTTCCGTTGTCCTAACCAGAAAGCAGCAGTTCCCTTTTTTTTTTCTAATGTGTATTTATTTGAGACAGGGGAGGGGGGAGTAAATGGGCCTGTGAGTGGGGGGAGGAGCAGAGAGAGAAGAGAGAGAACCCCAAGCAGGCTCCTCACAGTCAGCGCGGAGCCCGATGCGGGGCTCGATCCCACGAACCGCGAGATCGTGACCTGAGCCGAAACCGAGAGTCGGACGCTCAACCAACAGAGCCCACTGTAGTTTCCTTTCTAACGGAGGGTTTTTCATTCGCTTGTTTCCAGAGCAAGTCATGGCGGAAAATCAAAAACATGGTGCACTGGTCCCCCTTCGTCATGTCCTTCAAGAAGAAATACCCCTGGATCCAGCTGGCAGGACACGCAGGTCACCGCCGGCTCTCGGGCGTTCCCGTTGGACCCTCGGCTCTCCTGGGAGGCGCCCAGCGCCGTGGGGGGGGAGGGCTAGGCCTGGGTGCTCCCGGGATCTCAGGGAGTCCCAGCCAGAGTCTCCAGATGTGGCCTGAGCACTGACCTGAGAACCCAGGAGGACAGACGCCCCCTCCAGAGCCCGGCCCGGCCCCAGACACACACAGGCGGCACCCCCTTCCTCGTCTCTGTCTCTTCAGTCCCTCTCTCTCCCCCTTCTGTCTCTCTCCTGCATCACCCTTCCTAAATAAGTACGTCCCTGACAGTGTGGCTGAGAAGGGGCACTTCCCGGGTGGGCTGTGCTGGGACCCCCACTTCTCAGCCAATCTCCCCATCCTGGGACCGAGCCCGTCCAATCCGGACTCTGTCCTGAGACCCGAGGCACCGTCCTTGCCTGAGAACTGAGCTGATGAGGGGCGGGGGTGGTGACAGCAACCCAAGAAGGGGAGCGACTAGGTCTCACTGGTGCCCCCCCCCTCACCCCCCCAGTCTGCAGAAGAAGAGCCTGGGGTCAGGGAAGCTAGGGACCCAGCCCGGATTTGCAGCCAGGACTTGTCTGCACTCCCCTTACGGTGCTTGGTCCACGGGCGGGGACCTGGGGGCACCTTTAGCTTTATTTAGCGAGCACCCCTGGGGGGCTGGGAGGCAGGTGGGGGTGAGAGCGGGGAGGGTCTCACATTCGGACCGAGGGCCTCCCCCACCTCGCTCTGCAGGGAGTTTCAAGGCGGCCGCCAACGGCAGGATCCTGAAGAAGCACTGTGAGTCGGAGCAGCGCTGCCTGGACCGGCTGATGGCAGACGTGCTGAGGCCCTTTGTCCCCGCCTACCACGGGGATGTGGTGAAAGACGGCGAGCGCTACAACCAGATGGACGACCTGTTAGCCGCCTTCGACTCGCCCTGCGTGATGGACTGCAAGATGGGCGTCAGGTGAGCTGCGCCCCAGCCCGGCCCGCGGAGGGGCCCGCATGTACCGGGGCCACCCTGAAGCCCGGTGTGTGGCAGGGCAGGCTTGGGGTGTGGGGGAACTACCGGGACCCCACCCCCACCCCGGTCTGATACTTTACGCGCAGAGGGGACAGGCCCCCGGCTTCGCCCCTCACGGCCTCCTCCCTTTTCCGGAGCCAGTCGCAGTGTGGCTGGACCCTTCCGGGTGGGTGGGATTGCTCCGGCAGCAAGGTGGTGGCCGCACAGGGAGATGAGCCTAAGCTTGGAGGGGACTCGGAAGGGAAGGAGACCGGAAGCGCGGTCAGGAGGGGACAGGATGATGTGCAGAGCCTAGGGGACCCTGCTCTGGCTGCGTGACTTTCCTTCCTCAAACTTGAACTTGGACCATTCCATCTGGAGGAATCACCAGGGTCCCTCTCTCCTGCGGCGAGGGCTAGTGAAGGCCTTCTCCTCCGGGGAGGCCATCCAGACTGCACAGCCTGATACCCAGCTTGTCTATCTGCCTGGGGCTCGCCGGGGAGGCTGGGCTCCAGGGAGCCGCTCAGGGCTGGGGCCTGGGTTTGCTTTGGATGGTTTTTATTTCTTACAAGAGGAGAATGAGAAAGAATGTGTGTGTGTGCGCATGCACATGTGTGCAAGACAGGCAGGGGCCAGGAGAGAAGAGGGCCCGACGGCCACCTTCCCTTCCCTCCTCACTCCTGGGACTGTGTCCTCAAGTTGACCCTGCAGGCAGTGTTCCTCGGTGGGCGGCCGGGGATGCGGAAGTACAGGTCCCGCTATTTGCTCTTGAGCTGTCCTTGACCTCCCTGGCTTCCACCCTGCCTCCCTCTGCCTCCCTCCGCCTTCCTCCCTCCCTCCCTCCCTGCCTCCCTCTGTCCAGGGCCCTCACCCCTCCAGCCCACAGGGAGGAAACAGAATGTCCTTCTGGCCACCACTTGGCTTCCCCAGAGTCTTATTTCTGTCCCCGGAAGCCCCCCCGGCGCACCAGGATGGGCCCTCTCAAGGGAAGACACAAAAATATTCCGATTAGCGTTCACTCAGACAGTGGCCTAAAAAAGTACGCCCTGCGGGAAGGATGAGTGGAAAGTCTGTCCCCAGAGGCTGCCCCGTGTAGCTCTCTGTTCCCTGGGAGGCTTCTGGGGACAGGCTGCCTCCCTGCTTCTGTCCCACTACACCCCAGAGTGGCTGGCGAGACGGGGACAGTGCCTCGAGGGGAGATGTCGCCCTCCTCTAGGGGGGCCAAGGGGCCGGCTGGGGAGGTCACACCCCGCTGTGGGGCTGGGGACAGTTCCCCGTGCAGGGCAAGCCACCCCTCCCCTCCAGACTGACTGCGGGGCCCCTTTGGAGAAAGCCCCAGGCCCGCTTCCTGTTTAAGAAGCTACTAAAAGCTCTTTGCAGAAGTGCGGCCGCCCCCCCCACCCCCACAGGTGCCCTCCGTGTGCTCCGAGCATTTGGGCCAGCATGACACGACCACGCAAAAGCCTCCTGCCCCTCGGCCTCTGCCTCGAAGCTCCTGCTATCCCGGACCTGGCTCTGCAGGCCCAGCCGTGTGCGTGCACGTGTGCGTGGGTGTGCGCGTGTGTGTACGTGAGAGTTGTACATGGGGTTTTGTGTGGGAGTGTGTATGTGTGAATGGGTTGTGCGTGTGGCTGTGCACCGTGTGCAACGGTGTGCATGGGTGTATGTACGTGAGGGTGTGCGTGCACGTGGGGCGTGCAAGGGGTGAGGTGTGCGTGCATGGGTGTGTGGGCGTGCATGGGTGTGCACACACGTGTGCATGAGGGGTGTATTCAGGTATTTGCTCGTGTGTGCGCGCGTG
>NW_027532592.1:2767628-2768918 GCF_008692635.1 Crocuta crocuta
CGTAGGGGGTGTGCACATGTGTGGGTGGGTGTGCACGGGTGTGGGGGGTGTGCACGCGTGCGTGGAGTGTGTGTTTACGTGTGTGGGGGTGTGTGTGTATGCCTGTGGTGGGCATACATGGATACAGCCAAGGGCCGACAGCGGGCTCTAAATGACCAGGCCCACATTCACGCCCCAGGATTTGATGTTTTCTTACATTTGACATGGTGATTTCTGAAAACAGCCTCTGAAGGCGGCGTGAACTGACGTGCAGTCTGTTCTGGGTCCCAGGCAGCAGGTGTGAGGGGAGGGGGGTCCGGGCCGCCATCACAGCCCCCACCCTGTGGGCAGCTTCCGCCCACGATGGGCCAGCACAGAAATCTTCCATCTGCTATAGTTTGGTCCTGTGACTTCTGTCTCCGGAAGGTTCCAGGGCAGCAGAGGAGCTCAGGGACAGGGGGTTCTGACTAGGGAACAGGGGTGCGTCTGTGGTGTGCAGGATGCCCACGTGTGCAGCAGGGGTGACTCCCCACCTCAGTTTGGCGATGGGGATGAGGGAGGCATCGGGGAGCCGGGGACCCAGGGTGCCAAGGTCCTGCCCTGCCCCTGCTCCGGGTTCTGGGGGACCCCGCGGGTTAGTTCAGCCAGCAGCCGGTGTGTGCGGTCAGGGGGCCGTGAGCACTTTCCACTGGCTCTGCTTTCTTGGGCCTTCGGGTAGGGGCTCGGGTGTGAGGAGGCTTGAGCTGGGCCATCCGACAGCGGCCGTGGGGCCCCCAGGCTGCTGCCTCCGCCGGAGTGGCCCCTTCCGAGGCCGCCTTCCGGCTTGGCCTCGGCACTGAGTGCTGCCGTGAGGTGGCCGCATCCGCAGGCCGCCCCGCTGTCCCGGTCAGGAGCCAGCCCGGCCCGAGCAGACTGTGTCCACGCGCCCCTGGTGAGCTGACCGCGGCCCTTAGGCGAGGCCGGGGCTGAGGGTGGTCAGCGGCCCTCGTCACCGCACCCCCTCCCCCGCAGGACCTACCTGGAGGAGGAGCTCATCAAGGCACGCAAGAAGCCCAGCCTCCGGAAGGACATGTACCAGAAGATGATCGAGGTGGACCCCGACGCCCCGACGGAGGAGGAGAAGGCCCAGCGGGCCGTGACCAAGCCTCGGTACATGCAGTGGAGAGAGACCATCAGCTCCACTGCCACGCTGGGCTTCAGGATCGAAGGCATCAAGGTGAGGCCTGCCAGGTGCCCGGGGAAGGAAGCGACGGAACCCCCATTCCCCGCCCCCCGCCGAGGGGTGGTGGCGGCTTCCGGGGCCTTCCGAGT
>NW_027532592.1:2769071-2769248 GCF_008692635.1 Crocuta crocuta
TCCAGCACTGACTGCGAGCCCACGTGGGAGCCAGCACGTCGCGTGCCAGTGCGGAGAGCCCGCTCTCTCTGCCTGAGAACCGGGGACGGGCAGTGAGAGGCAGGGGGCAGGGGGCAGGGGCGTGCTGGCCACGGGCACTTCCCAGCCGTGACCCTCCATCTGCCCGGGCAGCTGGAC
>NW_027532592.1:2771346-2771662 GCF_008692635.1 Crocuta crocuta
GACCGCGGCCCTTAGGCGAGGCCGGGGCTGAGGGTGGTCAGCGGCCCTCGTCACCGCACCCCCTCCCCCGCAGGACCTACCTGGAGGAGGAGCTCATCAAGGCACGCAAGAAGCCCAGCCTCCGGAAGGACATGTACCAGAAGATGATCGAGGTGGACCCCGACGCCCCGACGGAGGAGGAGAAGGCCCAGCGGGCCGTGACCAAGCCTCGGTACATGCAGTGGAGAGAGACCATCAGCTCCACTGCCACGCTGGGCTTCAGGATCGAAGGCATCAAGGTGAGGCCTGCCAGGTGCCCGGGGAAGGAAGCGACGGA
>NW_027532592.1:2771707-2780330 GCF_008692635.1 Crocuta crocuta
GAGCCGCGAGCCTCCTTCCGAGGCTGAGAGCCTCCTTCCTCACCGGCCCCGGGTGTCTGTGGAAATCGGCCCGCGCCTCAGGCAGGGCCGGGGCTCTGGAGCGGGGTGGCTTCTGGGTCCGCCCTCTGCCAAGGACTCCCCGCTTAGCCCCGACCTCCAGCACTGACTGCGAGCCCACGTGGGAGCCAGCACGTCGCGTGCCAGTGCGGAGAGCCCGCTCTCTCTGCCTGAGAACCGGGGACGGGCAGTGAGAGGCAGGGGGCAGGGGGCAGGGGCGTGCTGGCCACGGGCACTTCCCAGCCGTGACCCTCCATCTGCCCGGGCAGCTGGACTGTCCCTCCTCCGTGTGCCGAGTGTCCCTGGTCAGGCAGCACGGAGGCCACCCTGGCCCCCAGGCCACCCCCGCCGCCTGCCCTGGATCTGACGAGCAGGTGCAGGCTCTCCCTTCACCCGGGCGAGCGGGCCCTGCCTCCTCCTCGGGGTTCCGTCCCTGCTCACTCCAGGCCCTCCTGCCGGGCCCTAGTGTCCGGCAGTCCCCCCCCGACCCCACCCCTGCTTTGCGAGCTCTGGGCTGAGGAGCCACGTGCCCCTCCCCTGTCTTCTGATACCAGTTTTTCTTCCTTTTTTGCATCCAGCCCTTCTACTGGTCGCAACTGTATGCTTCCTTTCCCCGTAATGGCCATTTTCCTTTATGTTTCTGGAACGGTCCACTTTTCCCTTACGCCTCCCTCTCCAGCTGGGGTCCTGGCCTCTGTTCGTCGTCTGGCTGCCCGTCTCCCCCGCGCACCCCCCCGCTCCAGGGAACGCCCCACGAAGGGAGCCCCCCTCCGCCCCAGGGCCTGCCTGACCTCTCAGAGGCGGCCACGTTGCCTTACCTCGTCTCCAGCCTGCTGGTGCACAGACCCAAGTTTGGGGGCTCCTGACGGACCCCTGCTTTCTCGCCCTTTGTCCTGAATTAACAACAGATCTCCTCACGGGGGAGCTGAGTTCCTCGTGCTTCCCAGGAACAGCCTGGAACAGACCCGGCGCCAGGCTGAGACGATGCGTCGTCTCTCGCGTCAGGCGGGCCAGGGAGCAGAGGCCGGCGGGCTGCTTCACACCTCGGCCTCCAGACCCTGCGATAACAGACCTTAAATTACAAAGGGAGCCTCGTGGGACGTGGGGTGGGGAGCACCTCTCTCCTGTCTGGCGAGGGAGGGCGCCCCCGGACGGCTGGGACCGGTGGGCACTCGGGTTCCCAGGGCCCGCCTGACGAAGCGGAGCCACGCCCGTCTCCTCAGCCCCTGCCCCCCGCAGCCCCTGCTCCGGTCCCGGCCTCCACTCCCCTCCCCTCCCTGACGGTCCTCCGCTGCCTGGGATGCTGATGCCACCCTCCCTGTTGTGGGTCGGGGCCGAGGACAGGCTGCCCTCTGTGGTGCCGCCCGGCTACCCGCCCTCAGCTGCTGGCTGCCTTGCAGGGCCGGGCGGGCGGGGGGCGCCGTCGAGCCTGACCCCTCCGGGGCGCTTGTCGTTCTCAGAAAGAAGACGGCTCCGTGAACCGAGACTTCAAGAAGACCAAAACGAAGGAGCAGGTCACTGAGGCCTTCAGAGAATTCACTAAAGGAAACCGCAACATCTTGGTGAGTGAGGGGCGGGCCGCGCGGGGACCCCCGTGCTCTCCAGACACCCTGGTCCAGCCCCGGGCCGCGCCGCCCGCACGGGAAACAGCGGCCCCCGGCTTCGGCCCGGAAGGTGAAGAGGGAGGTGACTTGGCTGCCGGCCTCTTGGGAGGATAGATGGGGACCCTCGGTGGGGTGGCCTGTCCCTCGCCGCCCGCCTCCCAGCCCCGAGGACGGGTCCCTCTCACAAGAGGGACGGTGGGTGGATTCCTGTAGCCTCGCTGCCCACGGAGACTGGTGTGCTCGTCAGTCCGCGGGCAGCCGCTTGTCCCCGCTCTCCAGGTGAGGAGCTGAGAGGTCAAGGACACAGGAAGGGACAGAGCCGGCCTCCCACGCAGATTCCCGCCCCCGGAGGGAGCTCTGAGGGGCTGCCCCCCGGCGCCTCCCGCCATCGAAGGAGTGTGGGTGCGCAAGGCCGTGTCTGGGGCCTCTGCTCCTTCAGCTCCAGATGAGGAGGTTGGGCTAAGTGACCAGGACGTGCGCCCCCTCGGCCCTGATGCTGGAGATCCCAGTGGGCCGCACGGGGCTTGAAGGCCGCCTCCTCCCCAAGCGCTTCACGCTCTGCCCGTGTTCTGTTGCCAGATCGCCTACCGGGACCGGCTGAAGGACATCCGGGCCACCCTGGAAGTTTCTCCCTTCTTCAAATGCCACGAGGTACATACTGGGCGTCTCCCCTCTTGGGCAGAGAGCCGCGCTCTGTGCGGTCAGCCGGGACCCTCGGGCCTGCCCGCCCCCCACGCCGGTAGACCTGCCTGTTCTGGAAGCCCGAGGGGCAGTTTTGAGGACGATGCAGCCAGAGGCAGCCTCCCCCCATCGGGTCCCTCGCTACCCGCAGGGGGCGCATCGTAATGCACCTGCACCGGGCTGCCTGGCCTCCTGAGCACGAGGGACTGTCCTGCCTGAGGGCTGTGGCCCTCAGCCTAGGACCCCAGGGACTTCAGAGCTCAGCCTGAAGGGGGGAGGGAAGACACCCCCCTCCCCGCAGGCCTGAAGCTCCAGAAAGCAGCGCCTCTCGGGTCTTATATGGAAAGAGCCTCGGCCCGAGCCCTGACCGCAGAGAGGACCGGGGGTCCAGCAGGGGGTGCGGTGGGAGGAACAGACAGGTGGTCTGGGACTCTGGGCAGAGGAGCTTCCCCGAGGGAGGGGTCCTGGCCCTGCGAAGCCTTGCAACATCTTTGTGCGGGTGACACGACTGGCCCTTCCTCCAGGCAGCCTGCCCAGCTTGCTCTCAGATTGTATCCCCGACTTGCCGCTTGGCCAGGGTGCACCTGTCCCACCATATGTGGCGGCTTGGACCCCAGGACTGCCCATGAGGAGGGCCTGCAGTGCCCAGAGGGCAGACCGGGTGGTCTCGGCCCTGAGCAGCTGTGCCCAAGCCTCTCGGGGGGTTCCTTCCTCCCCCTCCCTCCCGGGTCGCAGGGCCTCTGTATTCTCAGCTTGATAAAAGGGCTTTGTGCAGCCTCCTCCCTTCCCCCCTGCCTCCCTGCTCCAGAGGATGGGGGTGTGGGCCCGACCTCACAGGCCAAGCCTGGAAGGGCTGGGGGCCTCGAGCCCCAGGACCTGCCACGCGGGGCCGAGGGACCCCTTCACCCCTCTCAGCGCCCCGACCTCGTCTCACACGTTTGTCCTCTCTTCGCCTGCACCCTTGCTGCTGTTTCTGAAAAATTGTGTTCGCGCTCCTCTCTCCAGAGTCTCATTCGGAAGCTTCAGGTCTAGAAAGAGGCCAGATTAGCTGGGGCTTCTGGTATTTTCCGTCTGGGAAGAGGGAGCCCCTGTGGGGGGCTCCGCATTTCCAAGGAGTAATTTCCAGGGACTTCCCTGTCCTGCCCAGGGCCCTGGGAGCTTAGAAAGACCCCACACCCTCTCTCCGTACCCCCTTTCTCCTCTGGCCCCACATGGTGCTCCGGGGGAGGGTTCAGGGGATGTGTTCACGTCTGGGAAAGCGCCTCACCCCCACGCAGTCGCGCTGACCTGGCCCGGAGCGGGGAGGGCTCCCTGGGGGCGAGCGGGACAGGGACCGAGCCGGCGGCCCCTCAGGGTCTGGGGGAATGAGGCCGGTCTGGACCTCCCCGCCCCCCTCCCCCCGGGGTGCCGTGTGCCCATTTGGGCAGGTCCTTTTCTCTGCCCCATGGGTGCAGTGCGGTGCCCTGGACAGGAGAAGTCGGGGCGTGTAGGGGGGAGTCGGGGAGGGCCGGGCCGGGAGATTTAGCCGTGGCCTGAAATAGAGGGGAGGGTGCCGCCGGAGCTGGGGGCCAGGGGTGTGCCTTCGCAGCCCCCCTCCTCAGCCGCCCGCTCCCCTCCAGGTCATTGGCAGCTCGCTCCTCTTCATCCACGACCAGAAGGAGCAGGCCAAGGTGTGGATGATCGACTTCGGGAAAACCACGCCGCTGCCCGAGGGCCAGACGCTGCGGCACGACGTGCCCTGGCAGGAGGGCAACCGAGAGGACGGCTACCTCTCGGGCCTGAACAACCTCATCGACATCCTGACNGACAGGAGAGGGGGGTCTCTGGCTCTTTTCCTCGTGACGGGATTGGAGCTGGGGTTTCCGCTTCTCTTTATAAACGGGATCTGCAAGCAGAAGAGGGATGCCGGGGAGGAGGGGGGCAGCTGGGCCGCCTGGAGGGGAGGGGGCCAGGCTCAGGTGGCAGGGAGGTCCCTAACCCAGGAGCCGGCCCCAGCCTTCCAGCGGGTGCGTACTGCCCCCTGGTGGCCGCTGCCATTAGGGCGGCCGCGGGGCTCAGCCCATTTCAGCGCCACCCCCCCCAGCCTGGGGGCTCCCTTTCAGCAGGTGCTTCTCCTAGTTGGGGCACAAAACCACTGGCAAGTGCATGTGGGCCACGAGCAAAGCACTCGCCGCCTAGCAGCCCAGGGCCTCCCGTGGGCGCGTGCTGAGCAGGGACCCCACCCTCTGGTATCCAGACCCGCCAGGGGGTCCGGCCCGGGAGCCCGCGGAGTCGGCTGGCTGTGCGCTCAGCCCTGGACCTTCCCCGGAGGGGGCGGGCAGGAGCCCTTGTCCTTGATTATCACCCAGGAACTCAGAGGGGTGCTCTGCAAACCTGACCTTCCGGGGAGGTCGCCCAACCCTCAGAACCGGCTGTGCCTCCAGCTCCCCGCCTGGCTGCGACCAGGGGCACAGCCGGCCCGCAGAGAGACACAAGGAATCTGAGCGCACACCCCCCCCTCGGTCGCTTCACCCCACCCCACATCCTGGTGCACCCCCGGGCCTCTTTCACGAGGTCACGTCCGCAGCAGGCTTGGGGCAGCGCTGGGCAGGGAAGAGGCAGATTTTAAAGGCCTCACTTTGCCCCCCTGAAGTAACTTCTTACAGCCGAAGGGGCTTAGACCCATATACCCTGGATGTGTGTGCGGCTCCCAGAATAGGTGGTGGGTGCCGGCCGTGGAGACGGGGTGCTCCGGGCAGCCCTTCCCGGGGTCTCCGAGGTGCTTGAAGATGACTGGGAAACAAATTAAGCCGTATCCTAATTTTAAAGCCAGTTAAGTATGTGTTGTGGAGAAGAATGTGAAATCGGCCTAACTTTTTAAGAACCAACCTCTCGGCCCTGTGGCCATTTGCAGCTGTTAGAGGTGCAGGGGTGCCCAGGGCTGAGCTGTGACCGGGCGCAGGGCACCGGGGCCGGTCCCTCGCAGACCGCTGATTCCGGGACGTGGTGGGGTCCGGGTACCCAGGAGCACAAGCCCAGAGGGGCCGATCCAAGAGACAGGGCCCTGTGGGGATCCCCCCCCATCACCCTAGGGACTCGGGGGACCTTTGACCTCATCAAGTGACACCAGCGTTTCCCCTTTTGTGCTGGGTGAGTGACAGTTGGTGGGGGCGGAGGGTAGGGCCCACGAGGATGTCTAAGTACAGATTTTAGGAAAGGAAATCACTTTGAAACTTCCTGGCTCATGTTCCAAAACAGAGGGAGCTTGTGTGTGGGGCTCGCTAAGGGTCGCCCCTCCTCCCGGCCTAGCGTGAGAGCTCGTGACAGCACATGACCCTGTAAAGGCGGGAGCACCAAGGCCAGCTCTGGGTGGCCCGAGATGGAGTCACTTGTGGCCCAGAAGGGACCCGGCGGGCTGTGCATCGCAGTCCGCGGGGAGGGGACAGGGACGCCGCTAAATCGGACGTCCGGGTCCCAGCACTGGGGACTGACCACAGGTCGCCCTCGCTTATCCATGAGGACAGTCTGCTGAAGGAACGCTCTGAACAAAAAAGTGCAGGGGACCAGCTTGACCTACTAAGAGAACAAATTTTCCAAGCACTTTAAATAGGCACCAGATGTTTGCAAACAAATGTGCTAAACGGCAAAACGATGTGTTTATTAGCGGAGGTCCACGGCGCCTCTTACTGGCTGCACGTTGGGTTACATTCTGTCCGTGAAAGTGGTATAAAGGGGCATTTTTTTTTTTTACGGTTATTCTCTTCCTTAGGGGTTGGGGGGGGGGGTTGTATTTACTCTCTGGCTCTCCTCTCCACACCTAAACTGTCAGCCTTTCCCCCCTTCTTCTCTGCCTCCCCCTGTCCTGGAGGGGTAGATGGATCCCGGATGGAATTTCCCAGAAGCCTTGCGAGGGACTCCTCAGGTCCTGGCGGTGCAGGTGGGACAAGCCATGCGCACCTGTGCGCGGGTGAGCAGGCCACCTTCCCGCCCGGTCCCAGCCGCACCCCCGGGGCTCCTCGGTGTTCCGTGTGCTTAGCGTTCAAGGAGAAGTTTCTCGACTGCTTGCCCACTGACTTGCCTTTCACGTCCTGTAAGACGTTTTTAAGTTATATTTATTTTTTCTGGTTTTTTAATCGCACAAAACACTAAGAATGGGAGGCTGGATCGTGTTCGCCCTTTAAAGTTGTGCCTTCTTCCTGGATTCCCTTTCCCGCTTGGCGGAAAGAGCCTGGACACGGCACTGCCCCCGCCCGCGGACTCTTTCCTCTGGGAGCTGGATCTAGCTTTTGAGTTTCTCCTGCGCCCAGTCCACGCCGCCGTGTGTACATAACCCAGCCCAGGGCTTGGGGAGGGGCGGGGTGTCAGCCCTCCACCAGTGCCTTTCTTCCCCACAGGGCTCCCCTTCTCTCTGCACCCCTTTCGCCGCCACACCTTGGAGGAAACTGAACTGTTACAGACACCCCCCCTCTCCCCCCGCACAGTGCCTGTCGAACAGACCGCAATGCCTGTACCTTCCTGAATAAAGGCCCTGGAGACCACGGTGCCGTCTGCCGTGTGGTCCTTCCGCCTCGGCGTGGACGGTGCTGGTGCTCTTCGGAGATTGGGGGGCGGGTAATACTGGGGCCTGAGGGTCCCTGGGAGTGGGGGTCAGATCGGATTCTGTTTCAATCTGCAAAGGATTTAAGCCACCTTTCAAAATGAGGCCTTTGAGGGGCGCCTGGGGGGGCTCCGTCAGTGAAGCATCTGACTTCGGCAGCTCAGGTCACAATCTCTCAGTTCGTGAGTTCAAGCCCCACGTCGGGTTCTGTGCTGACAGCTCAGAGCCTGGAGCCTGCTTCCGATTCTCTGTCCCTCTCTTTCTGCCTCTCTCTCTCTCTAAAAAATAAACAAACATTGAAAAAATAAAAACGGCTAAGCCTTTCAACCTTCTTCACAAAATGTTTACATAGCAGCTCAGGGTGTAGAACGGCCTCCAAGTGCTTGTCCCGCCCCCCGCGACTGGGGTAGCGCTGTGAAGTCATCACCTACGGAGCCCAGCTCTGTGCAAGGTCAGGTGCTGGCCGCCCGTCTCCGTGCGCCCCCCCCCCCATTTACCCCAGACGCCTCCGCAAATAGGGCTCTGCGGTGTCCGTTTTACAGATGGGCAAGGTGAGGCTTGGATCAAACAACGCAACCTGGGAAATAAATGGGGAGCAGAGATCCCGAACCAGGCTTTGACCCTGGTTTCAGACCCAATGCTGTCTTCCTCCCAGCGGAGCGTCTGTGGCGGAGAGCCTCGTCCTGCCTGTGCCCTGGGTTCCTGGCTGGGAGCACGGGGCCTGTGCTCCCTGGCCTCGCCCCCACCCCCCCTGCTTCTGGCCAGGGCTGCACCACCTCACAGAACAGTAGGAAATCAGCGTCCCTTCAGGCCGCTTCCTGGAGAATCTGCGCACAAGAGCCGGCAGCTAAGTGTGGGCCCCAGCGTCACCGCCTCGGAAAGGTGTGTGGACCCTGGGTGAGCGAGTCTCCCGCGACCCTGTTCGCAGCCACCTGTGGGATTTAGGGTTAGGATTTCGGCCCTGTCTCCTCCGCCGGGAGGTCACCTCGAAGACGGGGGCTGGACTCTGTCAATTGTGGTTTCTTCCCACCCCCGCCCCCAGCGGCGCCAGGCATGGGACCTGTGCTTAGCGGACGCTAGCTGGTGGGTCCCCGAGCGCCCTTGGGGACCGCAGCCATTGGGTGCATGGTTGGACGTTCCTCCTTTGTCGAGAGAGTGACTCACGGGTGGCGTGGGCTCCCTGGCCCCTGGGTCCTGTGCCGCCTGAGGCCGTCCCTCCTGCAATCACAAGCTTTTCCTCTGTGCTGCAGTGGCTGCAAAGCCTGTTTACTATCTGTCCCTTTACAGAAAAGTCCTCCAGTCCCTTCCTCGGAGGAACAGGGGCCACTGAGGATGTGTGACTACCTGCCAGGCGCCATGCAAGGTGGTTTAGGACTAACTGGAACAATCCTTATAAAAACTCTGTGGGATGAGCTCTGTTCATCCCATTTTGCAGTGAGAACACAGAGGCACAGAGAGGGTGAGTGGCTGATTTAAGATCACACAGCTGGTGAGCGACTCAGACCCAGGCTCTGAAACACAGTGCCAGCTCTTTCCATGACGCAGCACAAGTGAGTCTGCCTTCCCGGAGGCGGGGTTCACCGGGCGTGTGGCTCCATCACAGAATTTAGGGGACAGACTGGGGCCAAGCCGTGAGTCCAGGCTTCAGGGCCTCTAAAGCTGACCAGGCGCTGGAGACATTGATCCCAAGCACGGCCCTCAGCGT
>NW_027532592.1:2780498-2782600 GCF_008692635.1 Crocuta crocuta
ACTCCAGCCAGCCCGGGTGGGGGAGGGGAGCTGGGCTGGGTGGGCAGCCGGGGTCAGCCAGTGGGGGCTCACCGTGTTCTAGATCGATGTGACCCTGCAGGTTAGCGCAGCCCACACACCTGCCTTCCCCCAGAGACGGGCACACAGACGCTCAGAGTTACTGTCGCCCCCCCCCCCATAGACTGTGCGAAGCCCAATGTACCTGCCAGGCTCCGGGCCGGCTCACTCTCCCTTCCAGAGAGAGATGGAAGACGCATCCTCGTTCTCACGAACACCTTCCTCTTTATGGTGACAGCTGTGGCCGCTCGTGCCCGGAGCACAGACACGCTGAGCAGGGCGGTGGCAGGGCGGTGAGGACGTGAGCGCTGGCCGCGTTTGGGGGCTTTTTTTCTTTTAAACAAGAAAAGAACTCGTCCGCTCTAATACAACAGAATATAAGAACGGGAAGCGCTTCGCCAGCAGAAATTTATTTTCTCATGGTTCTGGGGGCTGGACGTCCAAGATCAAGGTCCAGCAGGGTGGTTTCTGGGGAGATCTCGCTGACCTCAGTGGTGCTCACGCAGGACCCGCGCCCGCCCAAGTGGAGTCGCCGCTGGGCCCCCGCTTAGCCTTTGTCGCGTCCTTGCCGGCTCTGCTCCACGGACAGCCACGAGGAGGGTTGGGGCCCCAAGAGAGTTTGAGGGACCCCAGCCCTGCTGCTCACTCGCATCACGGGCTGTTTCCCGCTCCACCCTTCACCCTGCACCTTCCAAACCTGTGAGTGAGTTAGAGCGGTTTGGGGGTGTGGCGGGCTAGGGGGTGGGGAGAGCCACGCGAAGTCCCGTGGGTTTCGATGTGGCAAAGCGTATTGGGTTCTTTCAAAAACAGTTCCTGCAAATCATGGGCACACGGCATCTCACTGGAACAATCTGCTGGCGACACGCACCCCTGCTTTACTTCCATCGAAAAGAAGCGCCCAGTTTTAGTCATGCTATCGGAGCACACGTGCCAGGAGTGACTCAGGACCCCGCCCACGGCGCCCGCGGGGGAGGCCGCCCCCTTCTGGCCGGTCCTGGGCAGGACAGACGCCCCCGAAGTGCCCTGGGGCAAAGATCCCTTCTCCTGGCTTCGCCCAGCCTAGCTGCATCGTTTATTTTAAGTTTACTTACTTACTTACTTACTTATTTAGAGAGCATGGTGGGGGGTGGGGGGCAGAGAGGGGGAGAGGGAGAATCCCAAGCAGGCTCCTCGATGTCCGTGCAGAGCCGGCTGCCGGGCTCGATCTTACAAACTGTGAGATCCTGACCTCAACCTAAATCAAGTCAGATCCTGGGGCGCCTGGGTGGTTCAGTTGGTGAAGGGTCCAACCTCAGCTCAGGTCATGATCTCACCGCTCATGGGTTCGAGCCTCGCGACCGGCTCTGTGCTGACAGCTCAGAGCCTGGAGCCTGCTTCGGATTCTGTGTCTCCCTCTCTCTCTGCCCCTCCCCTGCTCACACTCGGTCTCTTTTTGTCTCTCAAAAAATGAATAAATGTTAAAAAGAAAAAATTTTTTTAAAGAGTCGGATGCTCAGAGCCACCCAGACGCCCCCAGCTCGCTGCATCTCTGTCCTGACGGGCTGCAGGGGCCGTGACCGCGGTCCATTCGGGCCTGCGCCCAGCACCACCCAATCCTTGCAATGACCAGCGGGGCAGGCATGGCGGCGTGGCCCCCCGTGCTGTGTAGCTGAGGAAACGTGAGGGCAGCTGGCTCGGCGGGTGGCGCCGGAACCCAGGGGCAGGCGGGTGTGGGGGGCCAGCAGAGAAGCGGGCAAGTGCGGTGCCCCACGAGGGTGTCCTGTTGGGGTCCGTGGGGACGCAGAGCAGGCACCTGACCCGGGGAGCGACAAGGCCACTGGAGGGGGGCTGTGCAGAGAAGGTGCCATCCGAGGTTAGCTCATCCAGAATGTTCCAGAGGGTCTGCTGGGGGCGGAAAGCAGTGCAAAGACACTGAGGTTCGGGGTCAGGCTGGGGCTGCCGTGGTTCCAGGTGGCCTGGGGGCTCCGTGTGGGGAGCAGGCAGGGGTGAGACAGGAGAGCTGGGCACGCCGTGGCTGGGGCTGCACGGGGGGTGGGGGAAGCCTG
>NW_027532592.1:2782950-2783410 GCF_008692635.1 Crocuta crocuta
TCCAGGGGGCGCTCCGCTCCCACCCGCCCGAGTTAGAGGTGCAGGGGCGGGGGGTGCCCCACTGAGAAGCGGCCTGGAGTCCCCAGCGCATCCCCTGCGAGTTCCCCCCGAGCCCCGAGTGGGGCGCCGCTCACGAGATCCCACTGGCTGACAAGAGCCAAGGTCAGAATCGTGCGGGCGGTTCCGTTTTCCCTCCCGACAGTTTCCTGTTCATTCAGCACGTTCTGCACAAGCTCGGCTTCGGGTCCGGATCCGTCCTCGTGTGAGGAAGGAACAGCGCCCCACCGCTCTGGAGTCCCCTCCTGACCCCGCCAAAGTCCCGCTCGGGGCGCTCTCTCCTGCCCCCTCCTCATCCTCAGCGTCTTCTTGCTTCCAGAACCTTCCTGCTGAAACAGCCCACCCCCCCCACCCCCCGCCCAAGCCTGAGTCCCCTTCCTGCTCCTTCTGGTGCCTCCCCACG
>NW_027532592.1:2793844-2795261 GCF_008692635.1 Crocuta crocuta
CGCCACGAACTCTGTCTCCGTGTCCGGATCCCAGCGGGGCCACCGGAGACCATCCAGGGACACAGCCGTGGTGACCTGGCTCTACCTAATCCCACTGCTCGGGCTGAGGCGCTGGCCCTCCACGCCGCACCCCTCCACACGTGCCTCTACACACACCCCTCCACACTGCACCCCTCCACACGTCTCTCCGCACACAGGCCTCCTTGCAGCACCCCTCCACATCCCACCCCTCCACACACCCCACAATACACACTTTTCCACGCCGCACCCCTCCACACACATCCCTCCACACACATCCCTCCACGCTGCACCCATACCCCTCCACACACACCTCTCCTGGCTGCACCCATACCCCTCCACACACGCCCCTCCACACCACACCCCTCCATGCTGCACCCCTCCATACCCCATTCCTCCACATCCCACTCCTCCACACACACCCCTCCATGCACCCCTCCACATAACCCCCTCCACACATGCTCACAGGCACGCTGACCATTTATCGTGTGCACAAGGACGTCAGAACAGGGTATGTCTGGAACCCAGGTCACACAAGTGATGTTCAAAAGGGCCAGAGGGGGGCGCCTGGGAAGCAAAGTCGGTCGATGTCCGACTTCAGCCCAGGTCATGATCTTACAGTTTGTGAGTTCCAGCCCCGAGTCCCGCTCTGTGCTGACAGCTCGGAGCCTGGAGCCTGCTTCAGATTCTGCGTCTCCCCCTCTCTCTGCCCCTCCCCTGCTCACACTTGCGCGCGCTCTCTCTAAAATAAAACTTTTTTTAAAATTAAAAACAAAAACAAAAGGGCCAGAGGTGTTTACTGTGCAGAAGACAAGGGAGGTGCAGACGAGGCGGGCTGGTTGTCTCCCGGAGGACGGAGAGCGCCAGCCCCGCTCCCATCTCCTCAGTCTTTGGTTCTAGAGAGATCCGCAGGGACTGACGGGTGGACGTTACTGGAAAGCAGGGGTGGCTCGGCCAACAGGTCTCTAGCAGGTCCTTGCGTCCCGCAGAGGAACGAGGTGGGGAGTCCCAGTCATTGGGGGACCACATGGGAGCCTCCTGACCCCTCACCTGGGACACGGGGAGGGAGTCACAGAGAAGATGGAAGGGGGGGGCGCCTTGCCCTGAGGTTTCGTGGTTCCTCACGACAGCCACTCGCCTTTAGGAAGTCATTTTCACTCAAACACGTTTTTCAGAAATTTAAAACGATTTTTATTTATTTTTGAGAGTGAGAGACAGAGCGTGAGTGGGGGAGGGGCAGAGAGAGGGAGACACAGAATCCGGAGCAGCTCCAGGCTCCGAGCCGTCAGCACAGAGCCCGACGGGAGATTAAGACCTGAGCCGAGGTCAAGAGCGGGTCCTGGCACACACAGCTCTCCCCACCTCTGCCAGGTGCGGCTGGAGGGCAGCCCTGCCCCGG
>NW_027532592.1:2795290-2825610 GCF_008692635.1 Crocuta crocuta
AGGCATCGCTCCAAGCGCTTGCTCTCTTTCTGCCCGGCTGGCTCCTCTCCGATCGGAAGCCCCTCCGCGCCGTCGGCCTGCTGGCTCGTGCCTACTTGCATGGCTAAGCGACCAACACTCCAGACGGGCCGGCCGCCAACGGAAACAAACCCTGTTCTCGTACCGGGTACGGAGAACTCTGCAGAAAACATGTCGCGTTGTAGGTGGCAGGTGGCGGGTGCGCCGCGTTAGCAACTTAGCACGTCCAACCCCAGCTTTTCTGCGCGACGAAGTTCGCTTAGAACAGAGCCCGGGGGTGGGGCACCTGGGTGGCTCCGTCCGTCGGCTAAGCGGCCGACTCTGGCTCAGGTCATGATCTCGCCGCTCGTGGGTTCGAGGCCCGCGTCGGGCTCTGTGCTGACAGCTCAGAGCCTGCAGCCTGCTTCGGATCTGTGTTTCCCTCTCTCTCTGCCCCTCCCTTGCTCACACTGTCTCTCTCTCTCTCTCAAAAATAAATATTAAAAAACAAAAACAAAAAAACTACAGCCTCAGGACCAAGGAGGAAAGATTGAAAGCTTCTCTGGGGGGACCCTGGATCACTGCAGGTCAGCCAGATGAGCGGCTGGGATGGGGTGAGGGAATGACTGGCAGCCTCCTGCTGCGTCAGGTGGGTGCTGTGGGGGAAACAGNAGAAAGAACAGGGCCCGGGGGCTCGACGGAAAGAAAAGCCTTATAGGACCGGGCGCAACTTGGGGGGAGGGTTTTGCATCTGAGAAACCCGGTTCCCTCCGTCAAGAGGCTTGGACCGTCGGTCTTGCTTTGCCGTCGGTCCGGCTGGCGCCGACGAGGATGAAAGCCTGTTAGACGTCGGCGTCAAATGCTTCCCAGAGCACCTGTGGTGCGCATGCGCGGGAGGTGCGTGCGCTGTCCGTGAAGGCCAAGGTTCTGCCCGCAAACCTTCCGCTAGGACTTTCTGTTCTTATTAGTGGGAGAAGCTCAACTGGAGCCGGTTTACGGACAGGACGGAGGGAGCACGGAGGGAAGGAGGCGGGAAGGGACGGGAGCATCGTGGCTCATGGAGGGGCACGGCTAACGCTGGCCTTGGGGAGGCAGGGGCGGGACCCACTCCTCAGGCTCTCTGTGAGCCGGGTCCTGTCCAGCCTCGTCTCCATGAGGCAGAAACCTGGGCCAGAGTCGCTTACAAACTACAGCCTCAGGGGCACCTGAGGGGCTCAGTCCTCTGGGCATCTGACTTCAGCTCAGGTCATGATCTCACGGTTTGTGAGTTTGAGTCCCGCATTGGGGTCTGTGCGGACAGCTCAGAGCCTGGAGCTGCTTCGGATTCCGTGTCTCCCTCTCNCAGGGAGAAAGTGCAGGTGCAGATGGGGGAGGGGCCGGTACTGGGGGGGGCAGGATGCTCAAAGCACCTGAATCCTTGTGATGAACTCCATCCATCCCCACCTCCTCGGCGCCTTCAAAGGACTCTGGCTGTATTTCAAGTCTCCTGGAAGCCAGCGACAGAGGGGAGTCCTCCAGCCCCTGCCTTCCGAGCTCCCCTCCCGGCCTGGGACCTCCGGACGTGCGGACTCCAGACTCCATCTGAGTGTTTGCAAAGTCCTCACTTCCTCCACCAATGACACTCCCAGTTTTAAAAGTTTCTTTGCTTTCTAGGGTCGTGTGTGCGCGTGCGTCTGTTTTGAACGTGGCTATGTTTGGTGAAAAGAAAAACACGCACAGCTCCCGTGGGAAAAGCAACCGCAGGCCCCTCCTCGTCTGATAACTCATCTCAGGGCCCGATCCCTTCTGGGGGCCCCAACCCGGTCGATGGGAAGAGGAGGCCCCCACCCAGGGGCTGTTCAGGCCACCCCATCTGTCATGAGGACACGGGCCCCGGGAGCAGCCATGACTCAAAGAGATCGGAGTGTCCAAGCCTCCCGGGCCCAGGAGAGCCCGCGGGCCCTGAGCCGTGGAGGTGGACCCCATTCCCCCGAGCAGCCATTGCCTGTCCCCTCTTCTCCTCGGTAACTCCCGGTTCATGTCACTGTGTGAGAAGGTCTCAGCCACCCAGCTGCCCACACCCGGTCCCCAAACCCAACCTCGGCCCTTCCTGAGCCCCGACCCTGTATGTCCCTTCCTGTGATGGGCCTCTCCCAGAGCCCAGGGGTGTGTGGGGTTCTGGGGAACAGGGCCTGGGGTGCGTTGGAAGACACGCCTGATCCAGAAAGGCCCCCGGGGGCGTGTCTCGGGTCATCGTCAGCCTGATCCGAGCCAACCCGAGACACGTTTCTGGGGCCCTGGGGGGGTCACCCCGCTTGAGGCCGGGGTCTGGCGGACTGGCTGGACTTTGAAGTGGATTCAGTCTTGGCCATAAACATTCAAGGGCACTGCGGCCAATAGACAGGCCCTTGAACCCCCAGCACGTGGACTAGCAGGGCGGTCCCGAGGGCCCCGGGCAGCCTTGAGGCAACAGTAAGAGGTGGGCCCGTCAGCTGGGGCGGGCGACATGCCCTCCACGGCCCAGGCACTGCCTGCGACTAGGAGACGAGGCATTCTAGAACCCGCCTCCGGCTCCTAGTGCCCCTGACTCACGGTGTGAGGGGCAGCGAGGGCGCTTACTTCCCGGGGCGGCTCTGTCGCTGGGCCGTTGAGTTGGCTCAAAGATCTCATCTTGTTAGCCTGGGTCTGCCCCTCAGGGGCTTTCCGACTCCTGATTTGTTCACCTACTTGCTCCTCTTCGTCTCCAAATTCAATAAGCTGTCCCGGCCTTGACCCCAGCGGTAAAGAAAACACCAGCTGGGCCGTGGACTCCCTCCCTCCCAGGTAAGGTCGGTTCAGCCAGTCTCTCATGACGGTGGAACAGCTCATCAGAAGGGCCTCTAGCCACTTCCGGACACGCCCCCAAACGTGCACGTCACACGTGGGGACCCAGTCCGGGTCCGTCCAGCCAGAAAAACGAGCACACGGGGGGTTGAGAAGCCACCAGAAAGGTCACATAGAATGTTTATTACATAGAAAAGAGGGAAAGGAAGAAAAGGTTTCTAAAGTCGTATTTCCAGGATTTAAAAAAACACGGATTCGGAATGCCGAAGAATTGCCATGCTTGGTGTATTTATAATAGGAATATATAAATATGTACACGGAGCTATGTACACAGGTTTCTATCGTCATGCACGCGATCTTCCATTACGTGTACGGCAATGGCGTTTGGGCTATGACTTCAGAAGCTGGCGGGGCGCTGGGGAAGTTGGGGCCTGGCTCGGCGCCTCGAGGGGTGCAGGGCCCCGGGCAGCTGCGGGACGGCCTGCCAGGGCCTCCGTCCTGAGGACACGGGGAAGGCGACGTGCAGGCCTGGGCCCAGGCCGCAAGTCCGGAAGCTTCCCTAGGTCCCCAACCTTAGACTTTCTCCCTTTCGTGGAACCGAGGAAGGCTCCCGTCCGTGGAATGGGCTGGAAAACCCGGTCGGCAGGCTGGGATCCCAGGGGAAATTGCTGTGGGGGGCGAGGGGGCGGGGGGTGCAGCCGCTGTGGGTCTGGGCAGAAGTAGAACGAAAAAGCCCCGGGACACGGGGCAGTGGGCGTTGCCAGAGGATAACAGAAATGTACAGAGATTCGCTTCACAGGAGGGAGAGACCCAAACAGTCAATCACATATCAAAAACCACAAAGCTGCACACAACACTCATCCAGATATAAACTCGGCAAATACGCACAGAACCAGGCTTGTTTTAAGTATGTTGTTTTAAAAAAATTTGGCACCAGGTACAACAGCCTGTCACTCGGCCTGGGCAAAGGGCCGGCCAAGCGTTCCCACGGAGTAACCAGGCCAGTTACGGCCACCATCGCCCGCTCCCCGGTGGCGGCGACCCAGAAACGTGTCCCTCCCACACGCCAGACTCGGGGGATGACACAGGGGGAGTTTGGGGGGTGGCACTGAGCCGTGGGGCCCCGGGTGGCGGGGGAGGGAAGAGCTCCGAGCCCAGGGCCCTACAGATGGAGGGAGCTGTGCGCGTCAGGGCCCTGGGTGGTGTCCCTTGCGGGAGCCAGGCTGGAGGGCTGGTGTGAGGAGTCCCCGTGCACGTGTTAACGCCCCGGCCTGAGTCCCCACACAGTCCTGTCCTCACCCCGCAGCCAAGGGGGCTGTGGGCATGTGTGGGAAGCGGGATGTGCACATGCCTGTGTCTCTCCTCCACCCCTGCAACAGCGGCCCGGGCTGGACTGTGGGTGGCTGGCATTTTGGCAAATCCAGGCAGGAAGGGGGAGGGGCTGGGGACTAAATCCAAGGAGAGAGACGACTCGTACTGGGAGCTCAGGACACGTACACGTGTGACCCGGTCCTCTGCCTGCCACCGTGACAGGGTCGCCAGGGGATGGCAGGACCGAGGGTCACCCGGGCTGGGCTCGTCTGCCAACCCCTCGTCTTGGACAGAAAAGGGAACGGCGCTGGCTGCCTAACCCCTCCTTGTCTCCAACATACTGATGGTCAAACTGAGGCACGAGCCGGGAGGAAGCTGGAAGTCGCCCTGAAGGCGCCGCACACATCAGCACAGGGAGGGTCCTGGGTGGCTTGCACGCCTATGATCCAGTGAGCGTTCCAAGCTCTAGGAGCTCAACAGGTGAAGAATGTGATCGCCCACTGCTCAGGCCGCTCCCAGCCTCCCTTCCCACGGCCTGGCCTCCTCGCCTCCCCGACACACACGGCGCCCTCCACGGGGAGACGCCCCCCTCCTGCCTCCACCCACCTTGCTGTTCCCCTCATGAGAGTGGAAGGGCAGGGCGAGGCGGCCAGGGTGCCGCTCACTGGGAGACCCCGTCAGTCCACGCCAGCGTCCACTGAGGGCTGACTGGACACACAAATGCAGAACAGGGAACCCCGCCTTCCAGAACCGCCTGCCGCCAGCACAGGGGGACCATTGAGAAGAAGGAATCCCGGCTCTGCTCGGCACCAGGCAGGATCGTGGGGCGCACGGGGCGGCCAATGGTCGGCAGCAGCTCCAGACGGCTCCCCAACGTGCAAAGTCACGGTCTCCGGGGAGGGTCTGCCAGTCCCTCGGTGGAAAGCCCTCTGAAGGCACCAGCAAGCGGGAGTCAACAGTACAAGGTCTCGGCCGCCACCTGCGCAGCTTAGGTTTGAATTCTACTTCCCTACGCAGATCCCACCAACAGGGTGCAAACAGCGAGCGTTGTGGGAGCCGGAGGGGTTCTGGGCGGATCTAGGCAACACCCGCGTAACCCTTGCAAACTCACCCCTCTGGGCAGGGATGGGGGTTCGTGGAAGAAAGCATTGGAGACTTATTTTTGCATTTTTAAGAGCTAAGCTGTTGCAGAAGGAAGCCTTCCCCCTTGAGAGCCCCAGGCCTTCATGGGGGGGGGTGATCTCTCTCTCTCCCGGTTCTCTGGGTCCTGGGGACTCAGCCCCGTCTTGTGCCAGCCTCAGTACTCAGTGTGGGGATTTTCCTTCTGATGTCTGGGTCCCTGTTCTTCCCAGGGAAATGGTGACCACATGGCTTCCTCCACGTGTCCTGCTCTACTTTCTTACAGCGTCCCTGTGAAGCCGAAGTCACGGCCATGCCTGTGGGGTGTGGCGGGTCAGAGCGCCCGGAGCCCCTGTGGGGGGACAGCGGGGACCTGGCCCTCCGTGATAGGACCTGGCAGATTCCCGCACAGTCGTCGGCGGGGCTGACACGCGGCTCTGGGGCGGCGCGGGGAAGGCATCTTGCTCCCCGTCCCTTTATATGCCCCCTCAAGTGCAGCCAGGGCAGGGGGCAGCTGGAGCGTGTCAGCCCTGTCCCGCAGTGGCCGGAGGGGTGCAGGGACTGGGGCCCAACACCCCCCTGCCCCTCCTGCTCCCACGGGGCCGGGGCCTCCCAGCCTGAGGTCCTCGGCTCTAATACGGACTCGGAGCCCGACAGTCTCCATCACGCACAGGACACTCTGGGCACCGGTGGCTCCTTCACGCCCCGGGAACTGCCGCTCCGTTCCGAGGCCACCGCGAGGCCCCGGGTGTGTCTCTGCGCGCCTGTGACCCCTGCCCGACACCATGGCTGGGGGGTGTCCCGCAGAAGCGTGAGCCCGGGACCCCTGGGCCTCGCCCAGCGCCGCGGCGCCTGCTCACGGGAACCCTACTTTCCAGCTCGCTGCTCTGTAACAAAGCGGCTGAACTTCCAACGGCCCGAGCGACCTCAGACCCCTTGGAGGACACTGGTCACTGTCCCCGCTCTGAAGACGGTAACACTCAGGCCACAGTGAGCTGCTCCCCGGTGAGGCGATCTTCACAGACTCTCCAGTTTGGAAGCAGTTGGCCGAGGAGGGGCGCCTGGGGGGGTGGTGCCCAGGGGAACGGCCTTCCGAGCCCATCAAGCCCTGGATTAGCCCCCTCCAGGGCTCAGGGTGACACCTGTCACTCAGGAAAACCCCGCCTGTGTCTGGACCGCCACCAAGCATCCCACACAGACTGCTCGCTCCTCTCCGCCCCTCAGCGGCCCGAAGACAAGGCACTGGGCTCCCACGCGTGGGGCCGCGCTCAGCCGGAGCGCTGTCCCTTCTCTGCCGCGGCCTCCTGGGGGGCAGCCGGCAGCGACCTGCTCTCTTCCTGGCCCAGATGACACCGTCTTCACACACCGAAAGGTTCTCACGCCTTGAAAACACACAGATCGCAAACACGGAGTGGCAGCAGAGGCTGGTGGGGCTGGGAGGGAGAGGACAGGCAGACAGACACCGCCAGGGGCTCAGAAAGTGCAGGGGGCCCAGGCGGCCACAGGGGAGGGCGGGGAGCTGGTCAAAGCCAAGCGGCAGGCAGCGGGGCATGATTGGCAGAGGGCCCGCCTCCGAGTGGGGGCCCGGGGACCTAGGGAGGGGCTGCGGGGGGTTCGGTTTCTTCATGGGGGCCGGGAGCGGCCCACTCCCCGGCGAGCCCCAGACCCACAATGTCACGATTCCCGGGGGATGAAAACAGACACGCGGCAGTTCACCTGGTCCCGTGACCTCGGATCTCCTTTCTCTTAACCTCCGATCAACACTCGACCCGCGGTGGCCTGAACAACTTCCGTGAGCTCCTGCCCTCCCGCCCCCCACGGGTCCCTGATGGTCACACAGACACCGTAAAGGCCCCACTGTCCCTTTGCAGGGGGAGGAATTTCTGTCACAACAGCCATGTCTCCCGTGCCTCGTGTGCACAGGGGTTTTCAGAGAGAAGTGCACGACTCCTGCGGTTTTCTTTTTTTGCTGCCCTCTGTCCCCAAATGCCCCTGAACAGCGAGTTTTTCTCCGTGACTTACTGAGGCCCAAGTCGGACCCGCACCGAGTACGGGGAGGCTACCTGTTGGTCAGACTGTTCACGTGTCTGCGCAGCAGCCCTGCGCTGGGCGGCGGGGAGCCACTCCGGGCAGTGAAGGTCCCTCGTTCTGTGTCAGATCCAGGTTTTCTGAGTCCCGAGACCCGTCCAGCCCCGAGGATTTCCGAAGGGCCAGAAGGGGCGTTAGGAAGGACGAGAATGCTTCCGGCCGGCTCACGCGCACGTCTGCGCGGGGCCTCTGTGGATGGACACCGGCCACGCTAGCAGGTGGGCCTGGGGGATGGGGTCACTGGCCTCCTTCCAGGGAAACAGAGGTCGAAACACACCCAGGCCCGGAGATTTCAAGGGCGAGGAAGGGGGTGGGCTGCAGTTAAGGGCGGGCAGGGCCAGGAGACACCGCAGGCCTGTCCACGTCGGGCTGGGATATTCGTCCTCACCCTCACCCCTGCTGTGTCCCCTTCTCCCCCACCAGGACCACAGCGCGGATGCCCAGACAGGGGCTGGGGACCCAGGGGAAGCGTGTGCCACGTCCTGGCCCTCGCTGAGCCCTGCGGCCCTGGCCCTTGCTGGGGGCGAAGAGCCGTGCGAGGCAGGGGTGAGCCCAGCATGCCAGCCTCGCTGTCGGCAATCCAGACCTCACCCCTACCCCACTTGAGATGCTTGTTTTCCTGGAGCAGGGGAAGGGGCGGCAGCCTCACCGCCGGCCAAGAAGAGCAGATGTGTTTTCAAAAGAAAAAAATTTTTTTAAATCGCCCCCGCTTGGCGCTGCAAACCCAGGAAAGAGCAGAAGAGAATGTGAAGGGTCCCTGTGCTCGCCGCTGCCTGTGCGGCCCTCGCGGACAACCCTGGAGTTCCTGGTGGCTCCTTGGGGCTCACAGCTGCTGTGGGATGCCCTGTTCCTTGTAGCCTGTGAGGAAGAAGCAGAAGAGAGACGGTGAGATGTTAGCTGCCTTCAGGATTTCTGGAATACGTTCGTGAGGCCTTATTCTCACTGAGGTAGAAACGACTGCTATGCTCGCGGCTGGGGGGGGCGGGGTTCCAACTTTTCCCAGGGCATGCGCTTTTTAATGGGAAACAAAAGGAAGGATGGAGAGCCCAGGAAATTTGGGTTTAGTGGGGGTATGGGAGCGGAGGGTGTCTGGGTGGGGGCGGCAAGGTACCCAATGTCCCCAAAAGCCACTGCACAAAAGATGGCCTGGTGTGACTTCCGAGGCAGAGCCGTGGGAGGAAGTGCCAGTGCGACGGGCACCTGGGAACGTGTGGATGGATGGGACAGAAAGCAACAGGGAAGACGGGACACAGAAGACCGTCACCGCATGTGTGAGCTCAAGCAGCCGGATGTCTGAGACACAGACAGGGGGACAGCGGGGGGTGGGGGGTGCTCTGAGCCTTTAAAACCCTGTTGATCATTTTGAGGCCATTGGGAAAATCCAGCCACTGGAATTTGCTGTGAGCTGGTCACTCAGCCCTAGAGGGAGCTTCTATGGACTTAACTGCTTTTTTTCTCGAGTTCCCAAATTATTCACTGATTTTGAGTCCTACTTATGGAGGGCGGGGGGAGCCGGTGTGGGCATCGCGGGGCTCGGTACACCAGGCCCTCGATATTTGTCTATGTTTCAACATTTTCCAAAGCAGAAAGCTAAGACTCCAAACAAAAAGAAAACCAAAGCAAACCCCAGAATACACAAAAAGTGCAAAAATAAATACAAATAGATTAAAAAAAAAAAAAAAAGAAAACCTGATGCCCAGGTTGCAGGGGAGGGGCAGGGAGCGTCTGTGTTGGGGGGCGGTGAGCGCGGTGGCGGGCGCCCATCAGCAGACTCACCTTGAGAAACTTGGGGGCAACACAGGGATGTGAGGCCGCAGGAGGGAGCGGAGAGAAAGAGAGAGAGAAAACAGGGTAAAAATGGAGGCCGCGGGGACTGGCTGAAGTATAAGGAGGAGCAGATGTGGAAGGGCTGTGCCTGGGTCCAGGGACCAGCAGATGTGTGCTGGGCTGCAGGGGCTCATGGGAGACTCCCAGGGGGGCCACCCGCAGCCCCCCAGCTCAGCCAAGCCCACTCCTCCCTCCAGGACCACCCCTTACCCCCTCACTCTTTCCAGACTAAAGATTGGGAAGTGACCCATCCCAGTCCCAGCCAGGCTCTGCCTGAGCCGTGCGGTCACCCTTTGTGGGGACAGGAGCCACATACAGAAAGCCTGGTGCCTGGGGAAAGCCCGAGGCAGGGCAACGGCCAACAGACTGTTCTGGAGACATTCCAGATCGGCCGGCCACGTGGCTGCAGCGGTCCAAAGCCGAGGATCGAGGACATGTGACACTCATCGGCAGGAAGCGTCCTGAATCCGATTCGCACGGGTACCGCGGCAGAGAGAGAGTGGCGGTGAACCGCCGAGGATCTGTGGGTCCGTGACCCCGACAGGCTGTCGTGGGCTGCTCTTCATCGTGATTCACATCAGCAGAGCCACGCTCCTAAGTCTTTGGTTTTAACTTCTGCTTAGATCTGGGTTTGGCCTGATGCTCCTCTTAGCGGCGTTTGCTGGTGGTGCACTCGCTGACGGCACCGTGGACAGGGCCGCGTGAAGGGCACCCTGTTCTGCTCCACAGAGACATCCCCTTCTTTTTTGCGGGAAGGGGCGGGATGACACCGGAAAGTACAGCCCCCACGCACCTGTCGGCCGGGCAGACAAGTTGACGGTGGTCCTCCCTTCAAAGTCTCCATCCTGGGGTACACACACGCCACCCCCCCAAGCCCACATCTCAAGAGTGGCAACCATGTGTCCTTCCAGAGCGGTTTACTTCCTGGGACAGGCGGAAGGCACCTGCTGAGGCGGGTGGCTGAGGCGGGCGGGTGGGTGGCGTTAGCGGGCAGGGGTGAGGCGGGGNGCGCAAAAAGAGCATCCCAGAGCCGGCGTGGGGACATCCACGCTGCGAAGGCCTAGGGCGGGGTGGGAATGGGCTTCTCCCACTGCTATGCCGTGAGAGCCGCCGGCCCGGCCATGGGACGGGGGTTTCCGGCTAAGACCACAGTCTGGGGTGATGGAAAGAGAGGATGTGCCCAGGTCCCCCTGACGCCATTTTACTTCTCAGGGTCCATGCTTCCTCATCAAGGACATGATCTGGGGGACCCTTTTGAGTACGTCTAAGATATAGACCTTGGGGTTCCTGGGTTTTAAAGGTGTCTAAGATAAAAATAACCCGAAAACTCTAGGGATTAGGCACCAACTCACTTGAGACGGGCCGGTGACATGACTCGTTCCACTTCAGCGGAAAGTTTCCTTCCTAAATTTAGCCCAAGTGCCCGGGTAGACATCGGGGTGATGGCGAAGGAGGCAGTCAAAGGGGTCAGGCTTTGCCACTGAGGCTGAGGACAGTGCCACCCGTGAGTGGCTTTGTTGTGTGGGGGACACAGGAGGAGCCTGGGGTGCGAGGAGAAGGGCAAAGCGGCGCCTGAGGAGACGCAGTCCTTGATCTCGAGAATCCGCGGCCCAACAAAGGGGACAGAATGGGCGGAAACACAGCGAACATGCATGGGGGCCCCTGGAGGCGTGTGTGGCTGCTTTAAGGCACATGCGGTGTTTGTTCTGGGGTCTTGCTAGGTGATTATTTATATTGTTTAATCCTTTAGCTTTTTGGTGCGATGGAATTTCAGATTTTTGAAAATCTGCAAAAATAGTACAAAAACATTCCTATGGTTTTCCTGAGCCATGTTTTCCCAATGTTAGCCTCATTCATAACCGCAGGGCAGTTATCAGGGCAGTAGTATGCGACCCGAGGAATTTGTTCAGTTTTCACGAACTGGTTTCCTCATGCCCTTTGGTGACCCAAGGACCCAACGCGGAGGCATGGATTGCATGGAGTGGCTACGTCTCTTTAGCCTAACACGTCCGATCTGGAAGTTCTTCAGTCTGTCTTCCAGAGCCGAAATCAAGAGGCTCAAGGGACTGAGCCACTCGGGCACTCGGAGAACAGCTCATTTTAAATTAAAAAGTGTAAAAGAGAGTTCCCCTCTTGCACACATTACAAGTAAATCGGCTTTATGTCAACTCTGCTCCAAAGGGCAATGGCCGAAGTTACGGCCAAGGAAGCTAAACGGAAGCACAGACTCAGATTTTAAGGGCTGCCTTTTCTCGTTTCAAGGTCAACAACAGCCATTCCCCCAAGTGGTGACCCAGTGCATGGACGGAGGACGATGCCCTTCTCTCACTGGGGGTTTTTGTCACCAGAAAGCGCTTATTGAGTATCTAGTTGCAAAAGGTGATTTCAACTACGTTCTACAAAGGGAAAAAACGTAATCACGACATCCAAAGGAGATCCTGAAAGTAATTAAAACTCCATATATTTCTAGACATGGAAATGCAAAAAAAAAAGCAAAATTTAAAAATGAATGATATCCATAAAATAATCCAAATTTCAAAAACTGCATAAGCATACGTTTGAACATATTTCATAAGGGCTCTGGAAAGATGAGCCAAATGTTGCCAGTGGTGGCTTTGGAATATCTTTAAATATTTCCTTACTCGTGCTATTTTTTTCACTTTTCTTTATTTTCTGCGGTTCCTTTTTTTTTTTTTTTTTACAGTAATGAGGCAGTGGTTTCATGTTTAGAGAACATTAATCCATTTTAATTTTCCTGAAAAAATTTCCCCTGAGGATGTTTTGGAGTTTTGAGGAATATTAGTTACTAGGATTACTAACACCCTTCCATATAAAACTTTTTTTAAAATTACCATGGACATCTTTGCAACAAAGTCACAAACATGAGGAGGTTTCTTTGTGTTCCTACCTTGTGTGTGTGTGTGTGTGTGTATGTGTGTGTGTGTGTGTGTTCCTACCTTTACGGGATATTTATAAAACCATCGGAGGTACTCCAAAGCTTTCTTAAATGAAACAAAATGGCTCCCTCCACATCTCGACCCCACATGAAATTTCAGTAGACCTTTTTCTGCTCTGTCCAAACTATGACAGGAAAAGCCTAGAGCTTACATCACATCGTGCTGTTCTGCACTCATGAGAATTCCTTAATGCACCGAGAGAGGTTGGCCTCAAAGAGATCTCTCCTCTACCAGGCCAAAACTGTATGATTAGAAAGTTCAGGAAAAATCTTCAGAAGAGCAGATGTTGGGTGTTACCGCCTCACCCTTCAGTCAATTTTTGGCAAGTAGTTTTTGTGGTTTCTTTAAAAGTTGTTTTGGAAGATCTCTTTTTATTGTTGTGAGTGGTTTTAGTTCTTTGTGTATGTGGGAGGGGTTATCACTTATTTACTTATTTATTTTTCAAATACATATTTTTATTATTATTTATTTTTCAAATAAATATTTTTCAAANGGAATCATATATTTGTTTCTCTGACTTATTTCGCTTAGCATTATACAACCTAGCTCCATCTATGTTGTTGCAAATGGCAAGATTTAATTCTTTTTTTTTTTAAATATTTTTTTATTTATTTCTAGGAGAGAGAGAGAGACAGCGTGAGCAGGGGAGGGTCAGAGAGAGAGGGAGTCACAGACTGAAACAGGCTCCAGGCTCCGAGCTGGCAGTCAGCACAGAGCCCGACGCGGGGCTCGAACCCACGAACCGCGAGATCATGACCTAAGCGAAAGTCGGACGCTCAACCGACTAAGCCACCCAGGCGCCCCAAGATTTAATTCTTTTTGATCGCCAAGTAATACTCCATTGTATATATACCACATGTTATTTATCCATTCCTCTGTTGATGGACATTTGGGCTCTTTCCATACTTTAGCTCTTGTCGATAGTGCTGCTATAAACATTGGGGTGCGTTTGCCCCTTTGAATCAGCATTTCTCTATCCTCTGGATAAACACCTAGTAGTACAATTGCTGGGTTGTGGGGTAGTTCTAGATTTTTAATTTTTGAGGAACCTCCATACTGTTTTCCATAGTGACCGCATCAGTTTGCATTCCCACCAACAGTGCACGAGGGTCCCCCTTTCTCCACATCCTCGCCACCACCTGTTGTTGCCTGAATTGTTCATTCTAGCCATTCTGATAGGTTTTAGGTGGTGTCTCATTGTGGTTTTGGTTTGTATTTCCCTGATGTTGAGTGATGTTGAGCATTTTTTTCATGTGTCTGTTAGCCATCTGGATGTCTTCTTTGGAAAACTGTCTATTCATGTCTTTCACCCATTTCTTCACTGGATTATTTGGTTTTTAGGTGTTGAGTTAGATAAGTTCTGTATAGATTTTGGATACTAACCCTTTATCTGATAAGTTGCTTGCAAATATCTTCTCCCATTCCACTGGTTGCCTTTTAGTTTTGCTGATTGTTTCCTTCACTATGCAGAAGCTTTTTATGTTGATGAGGTCCCAATAGTTCATTTTTGCTTTTGTTTCCCTTGCCTCTGGAGACATGTCAAGTAAGACGTTGCTGTGGTCAAGGTCAAAGAGATTGTTGCCTGCTTTCTCCTCTAGGATTCTGATGGCTTCCTGTCTTACATTTAGGTCTCTCATCCAGTCTGAATTGATTTTTGTGTATGGTGTAAGAAAGTGGTCCAGGTTCATTTTTCTGCATGTGGCTGTCCAGTTTTCCCAGCACCACTTGCTGAAGAGACTGTCTTTATTCCATTGGATAGTCTTTGCTGCTTTGTCAAAGATTAGTTGGCCATACGTTTGTGGGTCCATTTCTGGGTTCTCTGTTCTGTTCCACTGATCTGTCTGTGTTTGTGCCAGTGCCATACTGTCTCGATGATTACAGCTTTGTAATACAGCTTGAAGTCCAGGATTGTGATGCCTCCTGCTTCAGTTTTCTTTTTCAAGATTGCTTTGGCTATTCAGGGTCTTTTCTGGTTCCATACACATTTTAGGACTGTTTGTTCTAGCTCTGTGAACAATGCTGGTGTTATTTTGATAAGGATTGCATCGAATGTACAGATCGTTTTGGGTAGTGTTGACATTTTAACAGTATTTGTTCTTCCAATCCATGAACATGGAATGCTTTTCCTTTTTTGTGTGTGTGTCGTCTTCAATTTCTTTCATAAGCTTTCTATAGTTTCCGGTGTGTAGATTTTTCACCTCTTTGATTAGGTTTATCCCTAGGTATATCGCTAGGTTATTTTTTAAATGTTAATCAAACCACTTTCGGTAAGCTTGACTCAGGAACATTAAGCACTTGCACAAAACAGTGTTGTGTCTGAATCAAGTTTGTGCCAAATGGTGGGCAACGATTCACACAACACAATGAACGAGGTTTAGATCCAAAGAAGGAGAAAAATCATGCTGCCTGGCTGTAAAACAAAACACATGCCGCAGCTACAGGGCTTCCCATGGGGAGAGATGCCAAGCAGGCCTTCCTTCTTTCTGGAAACTGCTGGACGGAGACAGGGGATGCCAGGCACAGCGGACCTCAGCTGGTGAGGGCCACGCCCTGGCTACTCAGGGTCGTCAGGGACAGTTTCCCTGATAAAGGGGATGCCCGATGCGTCTGAGCTGAACAGAAGCTCCGTTGTTCTTGTTCACACCCTCCAGCTCTGGTCTTTGCCTGTCTGCACTCAGGATTCCCTGCAGGCGTTGGGCCAGGCACGTGGGGAGGGTCCCCGTGTGCCCGGTGGCCAGTGACGGGGACACAGGTGAGCCCTCTGGAGCACCAGGCTCCAGGGAGGGGCAGACCTGCCTGCTGAGCGTCCCTGCCCCACGGGATCACAATTGCCAAGACCATTTGACTCCCGCCCCCTCCTCCAAATCCCAGCCCAGCTCCCTCCCCCCCCCGCAGAAAGCGTGGCGTTGATGGCTACTCACTGGCGAGGATGACCATGTCCATGCCCCAGAAGATGCTCATGATCCAGCCCACCATGACAATGGCCGTGAGGGTCTGGATGAGGGCCGCTGCGATGTTCAGCCAGAAGACACAGCACACGTGCCTGTCCGGGAGGTCAGTACGCGCTCCGCACAGCACGGCGAAGGCTGAGACGAACGTCCCTGTGAGAGGCCAGAGGGGACAGCTTTCTGAGGGTGCCAGGGGACATGGTAGCTGGTGTGCTTGTGGCCGGCCCGGGGCCCAGCACCCCCCCACCCCCCGTGTGCAGTCCTGGGGCCATGACAAACCACCCCGCCACTACGCAGCTACGTGCGCCATCGGCAGGGTCAGCGGGCAGTGGTGGAGAAAACACCAACCGTGTGTGGCGAAGCTGTAAGACCTAACAGATCTCACAGGGGTGTGGGGGGAGAACATGGAAGCCACCCAAGGAGGTACATTCAGTAGTGACCCCCCGCACATGTGCCAACTGCTGGGGGACGGGAGCTGAGGCCCCAGGTGCCTGCAGGGTGGAGAGAGCGCACGCCAGGGCCCACCTTTTAGAGCCCCTTCCCCGACAGGGTTCCCCTGGGCACCCCAGACCTGCGAGTGGGGGAGGGAACAGGAAGCCTGAGATGTACTGAACATCCACAAGGCACAGGGCAACGTTGTGTCCATGTCCAGGTCCCTTAGCGGGTGCGACTTCCCAGATCCCTAAGGGAAATGTCGCGATGAGGATGACGTTTGCCTGGAGTGAGGCTGTCTTTCTACTGGGCCCTGAGTCTCACGGTGGCCCTAAGGACAGCTGGCCACCCCCCGTCTCCATCAGCCACCCATCACGGCGGCCCCACGGGACAGCTGGGACAAGTCACCACCACCTCCGGGCCTTCGAGCAGCACAGGTACGTCCTCTTATGGTTCGGGAGGTGGGAACGTCCTCAGGGCTGGGTCCTTCTGGGGACTCTGCCACGTTTAGGGGGTCCCGGGCCCTCCTGCACCACCCAGCCAGCACCCGATCTCTCCCCTGCGACCTCTGCTCCCACCCCTTCACCTGGCTCCCTGACCCTCACCCTCCCGCCTCCCTTTCGTAAAGACCCTGTGATGACACTGACCATCCAGGGACCCCCCCCCCCCCCCCCATCGCAGGTCCTTCCCGTAGTCACGTCCACAGAGCCACCCATACCGCGTGAGGGAACACGTTCCCCGGTTCTGGGGGGCAGGGCGTGCAGGGCGTTATTCCGCCTCCCGCACTAAGCAGTGTGGTTACCAGGTGTGCTCGAGCTTCGACACCTGCCGCCCCCGAGAGACTGCCCACCCCACCCCCCGCCCCGGGGCCAGCTCATTCCTGGGCTAGTGACGGACGTTCTTCACCTGCAAACCAGCCAGCCCACAGCCCACATGCCAACCCCTCCCTCACGGGCTCTCACGCCCCCGGCTAGTAGCCCAGTAGCCCCGCCGGGTCGCTCTGCCGATACCCCAGGGCCAGCCCTAGGCCTGCTCACCCTGCCCTGCCCCTTCCCTGGAAACCCCAATCAAGGCCCACATTTGGCCATGAACTCCGCCTCTTGACCATCTCTGGTGCCTCCGCATATGGACTCCCCGCAGCACTGCGTGTCCCCTCCCCCAGGGATTGTGACAAGCCATCGCTCCAATGGTTGCCATTTCCTGATCTGGTGGCCTCATCTAAACAATAACAAAACTTACATTTTACTTATATACCTGAGGAGAGACGAGCAGTGAGAGAGAGAGAGAGAGAAGATCATAAGCAGGCCTCAAAGTGGGGCTCAATCCCATGACCCCGGGATTATGACCAGAGACAAAATCCAGAGTTGGACACTCAACTGACTGAGCCACCAGGCATCCCTAAAACCTACATTTTAAAGTGCACCTGAAGGGGCGCCTGGGTGGCTCAGTCCATTAAGTGTCCAACTTTGGCTCAGGTCATGATCTCACAGTTCGTGGGTTTGAGCCCCGTGTTGGACTCTGTGCTGACAGCTCAGAGCCTGAAGCCTGCTTCAGATTCTGTGTCTCCCTCTCTCTCTGCCCCTCCCCTGCTCATGCTCTGTCTCTTTCTCTCTAAAATAAAAATAAACATTAAAAAATTTTTTTAATAAATAAAAAATAAAGTGCATCTTTGAAAAAAAAAAACCACCTTGGTGGCTCTTGGTATTGGCTCAGGTCACGATCTCACAGTTTGTGAGTTCAAGCCCTGAGTCAGGCTTTGCGCTGACAGCTCAGAGGGTGCTTAAGACCCTCTCTCTCTCTGCCCCTCTTATGCACTTTCTCACTCACTCACTCTCGCCCTCTCTCTCAAAATAAATAAATAAACTTAAAAATATAATAAAGAGGATCCACACACACTCGGGACCCAAGTATCCTGCTCAAGGCCACAGCACCAGCAGGCACTGACCGTGCGACCATCTGACGCCAGTGCCGTGTCCCTGCTGCTCCCCCGCCTCGAAGCCGGGGGTGACCTGCGGGTCATTCGGGAAACAAGCCAAGAGACCAGTGAGCTCCTTCACCTGCCTCCTCCTCACGGTCCCTGCTCCTCGGAAAGCTGCCCAGGGGTCCGTTCTCCTCCCCCTCTGCACTCTGGCTTCTGACCTGTCCCTGCCCGACCTCGGTGGCCCCCACTGGCTTCCCGAGGTGGCCTTTCCCACCACCCAGCCCCTGGTGCCTCAGATGTAAGGCTGACCCCTGGGGCCACGTGCTGATTCCTGATCCCCACCCTGTCCACCCCCCTCCTCGTAACGACTGGCACTGACCGTGCTTCTGCCTCCTGGGGGCTGACAGTCCCTCTGGGACCCCAGGTGGCAGCCCATTCGCCTTACTGCCCCCAGCCCCCCACACAGCACCTGAATACGGAAGGTGGAACTGGAGGATCCAAATGCACCCAGCGTTCCGTGCGTGCTCAGACCACCTGCATCGCATCCTATTTGCACCTGGAGGGAGTGATGTCACCGAGATGGTGACAGAGGTCCTTGCTGACATCACTCCCCTTCCCAAAAAGGACAGCCAACAAGTATTTGTGAGCAAAACACCGAGAGACTCCGGGAACAGGTAGGTGAGGCTGAAGCACGCCCTGCACCGCAGAGACCAACACAGGCCACGTGGGATGGACACAGGCAGCGGCCACACCCTGACTCCCCGCCCCGTCCCCTTCCTGAGCCAGCGTGCCACCACCCAGAGGGCTCCCTCTAGTCCCTTCTGGGGGCCCTCACTCTGATCTCACTCCACAGGGACCGTAGGCAAATCTCCAGCTCTGAGGGGGGTGGGGGCGACCTGTGGCCCCCAGTACGGATCTAGGGACACGCAGGTCACACCCGCAGGGCCCACGTTGCAACCCCAACAGTGGCTTCGATCGCAGGCAGCCCCAAGTCGGTGACGCACTCTCACCGGGGAACTTGGTGCAGAATCGGCTTGGCTTGATGTGGATCCTCAAACAAGGGATTCTACTGGCCTTACAGCCTGGCTCACTGGCACCCAGGGAGGAAACGGAGTCCTAGTGCCACCTGCTGTGCAGAGAGAGCAGGAAGGGAGACCCAGCAACACTCCCCTCCCAGCACAGAGGCAGGTGGGTAGGCTAATCCCCTCCCCCCGGGGCAAAGCCAGTGTCCAATGTGGAGGGTCTCCCTGCTTCGCACAGGCAAGGGGATCCATCCACAGCCAAGCCCAAGGGCGGCTCCCAGCCCCTCCCCATGGAGAGGGTGTTTGGGAAACAGCCACTCCAGCCACCCCACCTGTTTGCGCTCTCAGCCCCATCTGACCAGAAGCGCCGGGGAAGCACAGCCGGAAGCACTGCGGGGGAGCTCCCGCCGGCACCAGGGCAAAGCTAACAGAGCAAACCTGTGCACTTGCTCAGCCAGGGCACCAGGGGCAGGGGTCGGCCTGAGATAAGACCACAAGGAATGCGTTGTGCTGGCGTTAGAGCTGCTTCTCCTGCCGCATGGGGCAGGGAAGCCAATTCGTAGCCCTGCTCACTGTGGGACACCGCGTCCAGCCTGCCCGGCCAGGAGACCTCACCGGAGCACACGGGACCCCGCGCAGCCCACCCAACAGCCCAGCTTGCAGTCGCGCCTGAACAGAGAGCACAGCCTGTGGCTTTCTCCGTCTTCGAGGCACAGCTGGTGACCTCCCCTGACCAGGGAACCCTGCGAAGAAGAACAAAGTGAGAAGCGTCACACTTGCTGATCTCACACTGACTGTAAAACTACAGTAGTCAAACCAATATGGTACCGGCGTAAAAACGGACCAGTGGAACAGAGCTGAGAGCCCAGAAATGAGCTCAGGTGTAGAGAGTCAGCTAATCTTCGACAAGGGAGCCAAGAATGCTCTACGGAGAGAAGACAGTCTCTTCAATAAATGGCGCTGGGGTAACTGGATGGTCACATGGAAAAAGGTGAGACTAGACCCCTACCTCACACCACTCACAGAGATTAACTTGAAATGGATCAACGACTTAAATATAAGACCTGAAACCATGAAACTTCCAGAAGGAAACAGACTCAGAGCTCTCTGAGGTGGGTCTTGGTCACGGTCTCTTGGAGAGGACACACGCTGAAGCAACTAACGCAAAAATAACCATGGGGGCTACACCCAGTGAAAAGGCTTCTGTGCAGCAAAGGGAAGCATCAACAAAGCGGAGAGACCCCCTGTGGGATGGGAGAAACTATGTGCAGACCATACCTTCGATCAGGGATTAATCTCCAAAATACATAAAGAACTCCTACGACTCAATAGCAGAAAAACGGGCGCCTGCGTGGCTCAGTCGGGTAAGCGTCTGACTTCGGCTCAGGTCTTGATCTCATAGTCTGTGGGTTTGGGCCCTGCGTCAGGCTCTGTGCTGACAGCTTGGAGCCTGGAGCCTGCTTCCGATTCTGTGTCTCCCTTGCTCTCTCAGCCCCTCCCCCACTCGCTCGTGTGCACAACCCCCCCTGCCCATAAATAAATAAACGTTAAAAAAAAGTTTTTTAAAAATGGGCAAAGGTCCTGGACAGACACTTCTCCAAAGAAAACATCCAGATGGCCAACAGGTACATGAAAAGATGCTCAACATCACTCATCATCAGGGAAATACAAATTAAAAGCACAATGATATACCACTTCACACCCGTCAGAACAGCTAGAATCAAAAAGACAAGAAACAACAGGTGTCGGCGAGGACGTGGAGAAAAACGATGCAAACTGGTGCGGCCACTGTGGGAAACAGCGCGGAGCTTCTTCACAAGTTAAAAATAGAATGACTATATTGTCCAGCATTTCCATTTGGGGGAATATTTATATATTTATATATATATAAAGGAAATTCTAATTCAAAAAGATACATGCACCCCCATGTTCACTACAGAATTCACCAAGCAAGTAGCCAAGATATGGAAGCAACCCAAGTATCCGCGATGGGTGAATGGATGAAGGAGACGAGGTGTGTACACAATGAAATATCATTCAGCCTTAAAAAGCGAAGAAGTTCTACCATTTGTGCCAATATAGATGGGCCTTGAAGGCACTGAGCTAAGTGAAATAAAGCAGAGAAAAACAAGTACTGTGCAATCTCAGATGTGGGACCTGATGGAAAATGAAATCTGAAATCATGGAANTGAGCTCCTGGGACGAACGTCCAGCCCGGTGACTGCAGCGGACGCCGCTGTGGGTACGCAGGGAAGTTAAGAGAAGTCCTGAGAGCCCAGCGCGGGGAGAAACGGTTTTTTTCTCCTTGGATCGTACCTACAGGAGCCGCTGGATGGAAGCTGAACCCCCCTGCGGTGATCATTTCACAGCGACGTCAATCACACCCTCCGCCCCACGCCTCCAACTTTCACGGTGACGGCTGTCAGGAAATCTGAAAACAATAAGGATGCCTGGGTCCCACCTAAGATCTGAATTTAGATCTGGGGGAGGGGGGCCGGCAAGCCCCATTTCTAAGCAAGTTCCTCCCTCGACGCAACTGCCCACTGACGGATTTAAGATCCACTGAGGAACTGGTCCCTCCAGGTTCCTGGCGCAGAGCCGGGAGATTCTCCTCTCTCAGCCAAGGACAGTCCAGCCGGCCAGGGGCGCAGAGCCTCGCCAGACCCTCCCTTCTCGGGGATGTGGCTGGATGCAGTACTTCGGTCTCTCAGTGGCATATCCAGAGACCTGACTCTTGAGTCCCTGCCCTTGAGCCCCCAGATGAGTGAGCAAGCTCCTCAACCCACCCCACCCCCAGGTGTGCCCTGGTTTACAGAGATAGGGCACTTGAACTCCAGACTCCTCCCACAGGTGGGAGCAGGGCGGGGTCCTGTGGGGAGCAGGTGACATAGGTGATGGGGGGGGGGCTGCTGGGGCACTGACCAAGGGCTCAGGATGCCCGGAGAGGGTGCAGGCCCCTGAGTGGAGGGAAATGGAGCTGGGCCAGCATTCTCAGCAGGAGAGTGATCTACCAGAAGCAGTGATTCAAGACAATTAACGAGTCAGCAGGTGCTGTGGGTTGGGAGTGTTCTAGATGGAAGGCAGCGGCTGAGGAGGGGCAGGGACCTGGACTCGGGGCTTGGGAGTGGCCCCAGGCTGAGACGGGGGGGGGGGCGCTCAGGGACCCTTGGGAAGTGTGTGCCTCCGTCCTTTGCACACGGCACATGATGGGAAAGGAGAGAGACAGGCGCGGACACTGGGGAAAGAGAACACTGCGGGAACGAAACAGCAGGCGCCGAATGAGAGCACGTGGGGGAAATATTAAGTAAAAATAACACAGATGCCATCCCCCCACCTACGGTGTGCTCCACCGCACCACCCTCCCTCTGCCTACCGTCCGCTGATCCTTACACCTGCCGGAGGGAGTTATTAACCCCGCGACTCAGAGAGCCCAGAGGATTTGGCCACACAGCCACGGCGAGATTGAAGCCCAGAGCTGTCCAGTTTGGAAGCCTGAGCCCTTTCGGTTGCATCCTTACGGTAAAAAAAAAAAAATTAGGAAAATCAGTTCAGCTGCTGTGGGAAACATGGAGGGTCCTCAAAAACTTAAAAATAGAATTCCTGCATAATCCAGCGATTTCACGTCTGGGTATACACCCAGAAGAACTGAACACAGGGTCACAAATAGATATTTGCACACCCATGTTCCCGGTAGCGTTGTGCATGATGGCTAAAACCTGGGACCCCCTAGGGGCACTTAAGCGATGGACTTCGGCTCAGGTCATGATCTCACGGTTCGTGAGTTCGAGCTCCGTGTCAGGCTCTGTGCTGACACCTCAGAGCCTGGAGCCTGCTTCAGATTCTGTCTCTCCCTCTCTCTCTGCCCTGCCCCTACTTGCACTCTGTCTCTCTCTTACTCTAAAAAATAAACATTGAAAAAATCTTTTTTAAAAAGCATGTGATCACCCCAGTGTCTATAGGTGGGTGAGTGGACAAGCAAACTGTGGTGTGTTAATATACAAGTGTATACAAGTGGTGTATAATACATTGGAATGGTACTCATCCTGAGAAAGGAAGGATATTCTAACACCTGCTACGACATGGATGAACCCAGAGGCCGTGATGCTGAGTGAAATAAGCCAGTCACGGAAGGACAGATTCTGTGTGACCCCGTTCACATGAGGTGCCCTGAATGGTCAAACTCACAGGGACAGAAAATAGGACTGTGATGCAGGGGCTGGGGGAGGGGAGAAGGGGGGACAGAGCTTCAGTTTTGCAGGACAACAAAAGTTCTGAGGACGGACGGCGGTGGTGGGTGCAGAACAATCATGAAGGCTCCTAATACCACTGAACTGTGTGCTTAAAAATGGTTGGGGCGGTACATTTCTCATTCTGCAAATTTTAACACGATAAAAAAAAATAAGTAACGAAACCTCATCCTTTGTGATTTTCAAAATATCCTTGAAGCTCTCCCCCCATCACCCTGCCTGCCAGAGTCCTTCACAGAAGGCTCTGAAGCAGAGGGTGTCCAGACGTGTGACCGGCAGTGCCGGGACCCGGTGGGATCTAGCTGAGGTCCTGTGACTTGTCCCATAGCTGTGGCCAAGCCTCAGCTTCCCAGCCTGTTGTCACTTGGCTGAACCACATGAAATGGCTACGTTTGGGGGTCAGGAACAACCAGATAACAGTGATTTCATACAGCTCAGCCTGTGATGTGCACGGACCTTTTGAACATAAAGAAATTTGTCCTGAGCTCAGAGGTTGTTAGAGTTCGAGAGTCGCCAGTCCATCAACTGTCAAAAGACGGAAACCGGCCAGGATCACCAAGGCGATCAGAGGCCTCAGGGCCGCCTCTTGGTGCAGCCAGGCTGCCACGGAACCGGCCGCTCTGCAGACACGCCGGGTGGTGCGAAATGGCAACGCCAGGCAGGACAGGCTTGTCTGTCAGGAGATGGGCTGGCCCTGGGTTTGTCCAAAAGAGGAGGCAACCTTCTGCGCATGAGGTGTGGGAGGGATTTCTGGCCACTGCTGTCTGACCCACACTGACACGCTCGTGATGAGTCTAGGTCGTGCATAAAAACATAAGCACCTCATGGGGCACCTGGGGGGCTCAGTCAGTTGAGCGTCTCACTTCCGCCCAGGTCGTGATCTTGTAGTTCATGAATTCAAGCCCCGCGTCGGGTTCTGTGCTGACAGCTCGGAGCCTGGAGCCTGCTTCCAGTTCTGTCTCTCTCTCTCTGTCCCTCCCCTGCTCATGCTCTGTCTCTCTTTCTCGCTCTCAAAAATAAATAAACATTAAAAAAACATAAACACCTTGTACATACACTGACTTGTACAATATGTACATATGTTACCAGCAGTTGGATTCATTTGCATAAATTAATAACCATCAATTATTAATTAGGACTGATAACTTCACTAATTAGCAAATGCTGGTAATAGGTCCCTTTTGCCATAGAAGCTCACGTGTGCTGTAGAAGATAAAGATGAAGTGCCTGGCTTTACAGTATAAAAACATCGTTTTAATCTTCTCAGCAGTGAACTTAAAAAATGGTTTTAACACATTTTCGTATGAAGAAGTGTTAATTGTTTTAAATGAGTCGTACCCGCTAACTATGGAGCGGTACCCAACGGTAGTGTGTTAGCTCTGATTTGTTCCACTGAGTGCCAACCACATGCTAGTGCTGGGCCCAGGGAATGCGGCGGGGGGGGGGGGGGGGGGNGGCAGGCACACGATGCCACAAAAGGAGCAGTGACACAGGTACATACAGGGGAGTAAGGAAAACGAGGCTGGCCCACGCTTCGACGGAAGATAAATAGTGGCACCTGGGGGCTCAGTCGGTTGAGCATCTGACTTGGCTCAGGTCATGATCTTGCAGTTCATGGGTTCAAGCCCCACATGAGGCTCTGTGCTGACAGCTCAGAGCCTGGAGCCTGCTTCGGATTCTCTGTCTCCCTCTCTCTCCGCCCCTAAGAGCTCATGCTCTGTCTCTCTGAGTCTCTCAAAAATCAACATTAAAAAAATTAATAATAGGGGGCGCCTGGGTGGCTTAGTCGGTTAAGCGTCCGACTTTTGCTTAGGTCATGATCTCGCGGTTCGTGGGTTCGAGCCCCGCATCGGGCTCTGTGCTGGCTGCCAGCTCAGAGCCTGGAGCCTGTTTCACAGTCTGTGTCTCCCTCTCTCTCTGACCCTCCCCTGCTCACGCTGTCTCTCTCTCTCTCCTAGAAATAAATAAAAATATTTAAAAAAAAGTCTTAAAAAATTTAATAATAGTTTAAAAAATAAAAAACCTTCATGAATTAAAAGAGTGAGGCGCAGGGGGCAGTGGGCAGACTGGAGAGGCCCCGAGGGCCCTGCCGTGGAGTCTGGCTTCCCTCTCCAGCCGACGGAAGCCACTGGGAAGGGACCCGATGGCGGATTATGCAGTCGGGTTTTCATTTTAGAGCCCATGCTGTGACTCCAAGGGGAGAACAGGGTAGAAGGGGTGAGGCAGGGGGCTGGGAGAAGAGAGTGTGCCCAGATCCCGGTGATGGGCCAGAGGCATGAAGCCAGGGTGGGGACAAGGCGGGAGGGACCCGGAGGAGGGGGAGCAGGGAGCGTCCCCAGGCCCAGGCCACTGGCTGCACAGAAGGAGGGGAAGTGGGCCCAGCTGGGTCTGGGTTTCGGTTTCCCGCTCCACACTGTAAGGTGGGGTGCAGACCCGGGGCGGGCGGGGGACCCGGGGATCTATCATCGGGACAGTGTAAACAGGACCCGGGAGGGTGGGCTGAGGGCAGTGGAAACCACCCGGGTGCATGAGCTCACCTGGGAAGGAGAGAGAGCCAGGGGGACATCGAGATCTTCAGGTGAGCAAGGACGGAGGAGGCACGCAGGGGTGAGGGAGGTGGAGGAGCAGGTCCCAGGGGTGAGGAGCCAGGTTCCAGGAACAGGGGGTCAGAGTTCTGAGAGAGAAGGAGGGGCCGATTCTGGGACATGGGCAAGGACCACAAGCACATTCAAGAGACATAAGCTTATTTATTACGTGCTGAGAAGACGTGCTTGGAGGGGTGTGTGTGCGTGTGTGTGTGTGTGTGTGTGTGAGTGTGTGTGAAGGCACCCGATGCGATGAGGTAGGGAAGCACAGGGGAGGAGTCTACAGCAGTTTCCAAATAAAAAGGCAGGTCTGGGTCCCCCTCCAGACCACCAAGGGCACAGGGACCCAGCCAGGAATTACTTGTTTAAAAAAATGAAACAAGCGGGCTCCCATCTGACCAGATGTGCGATCAGGTGTAAGAGCCCGGCTCCGAGGGGCGCCTGGGGGGCTCCGTCGGTTGAGCGTCCGACTCTCGGTTTCGGCTCAGGTCATGATCTCACAGTTCGTGGGACTGAGCCCCGCGTCAGGTTCTGCGCTGACAGCACGGAGACTGCTTGGGATTCTCCGTCTCCCTCTCCTTCTGTCCCTGCCCTGCGCTCTCTCTCTCTCTCTCTCTCTCTCTCTCAAAATAAATGCATTTTTAAAAAGAAAAGAAAAGAACCCTCCATGGAGCGGAGGAGAAACTGGCCGCGGAGATGCGGAACGAAGACATCACACAACCTCATGGGAAACGAGTGGGAGACTCTGGCCTCTCAACTGCCTGAGAGCATCCCCACGACGCGGGGCTGGGGTGGGGAGGTCCCCCTCGGCAGCACAGCTGGGGTACAGCCACCACCACCCCACACAAGAGGAAAGGACGTTGATGTACTTACACTGCCGTCCACTAGAGCCGGTGTGTGACCATACACCGGGAACTTGGGCACGACCGTGAGCCTCACACCCATGTCCGACCGTGGTCCTGAGGCAGGAAGTCCTGAGGAGGACCCCAGACACCCACAGAGCAGCTGCAGCCCTCTCTGGCCACCCCTGTCCCTCTGGGGTCGCTGTGCCGGCAGTTTCCCCAAGGAGCCTGGCCCCGCTCCTGCCCCAGAGGAGAAGCAGCCCAGGAGGGGCTGGCACATTCTCTGCATGAGGGCCTGCTCGGCCCTCTGGGGAGAGAGTGCAGGGACAGAACACAGGGACAGGGCGTGAGGACAGGACACGGGGACAGAGCGTGGGGATAGGGTGTGGGGACAGGGCATGGGGACAGGGCGCAGGGACAGAGCGTGGGGATAGGGTGTGGTGACAGGGTGTGGGGACAGAGCGTGGGGATAGGGTGTGGGACAGAGCTGGGGACAGGGCATGGGGACAGAATGTGGGGACAGAGTGTGGGGACAGGGCACAGGGACAGAGCATGGGGATAGAGTGTGGGGACAGAGCATGGGGACAGAACGTGGGGACAGAGTGCAGGGACAGAGCGTGGGGACAGAGCGTGGGGATAGGGTGTGGGACAGAGAGTGGGGACAGGGCATGGGGACAGAATGTGGGGACAGAGTGTGGGGACAGGGCACGGGGACAGAGCGTGGGGATAGGGTGTGGGGACAGAGCGTGGGGACAGGGTGTGGGGACAGGGTGTGGAGACAGGGTGCGGGGACAGAGCATGGGGGCCGGTAACCTTGTCTGCAGCCCCGCGGGGTCGCCTGGGAGCCGTGGAGGGCACTGGGTGTGGAGAGGGGTCGCAGGGCCTGTGGGAGCTCAGAGGAGAAGGGCAGGGCTGTGTTGGGGTGTAGCCGCTCCTGGCAGAAGGTGACCCCTGGGCCCTGGGCTGGTCAGGCAAGTCTGATCCCAGACGCGGGCTCTGCGGTCACCAAGATGTTGTCAGCGGCCGTGGCTCACACCCAGATGCTCTCCATCACCCTCCGGGGATGGCTGGCTGTGCACAGTCCTGTCACGGGCACAACCTTGAACCTGAGCTTCGGGGAACAGGGCGGAACGCGACGGACAGCTGGCCACCACTTTACAGCCCATTCGGGAGACTCAGCCACACGTGAGGAAACCGCGGGCTAGTCGGGGCCAGAACGCGATGAACAGAAGGTCACGCTCGGAGTCACACTCAGCCCTAAGAAGCCGTGACTCTCAGGCCTTGGGGGCGGGGGGACCGTGTCCAGTGGACTGTGTGTGTGGCATAGGGTGAAGGCAGCGGCCAGGAGCCGGAAGACGGCTGCCCAGGGTGCAACGCTGCGGAGGTCGGTGGGGATGCGGTGCCCGTGGGTCCTGTCGACCCAGCACCGGGGACCCGTCACTGCCCGGTGGGGAACTTGCAAAGAGGAGACTCTAGAAGCTTGAGACAGAGGAGAGCAGGGCAAACAGGAGGCTCCTGTCCTCCCAACCAGGCTCCAAGTTCCGGAAAACGGACCTGCCTGGGGCTCCCACCTGCCTACGTGGGACCTGCAGCGAGCGGTCTGTGAACAGTTCACACTCCCACGGCACGCGGACTCCTTCATGAGGGGCCCCAGCATGTCACACACTGGAAGGTCATCGGCACGGTGACCGGGCTGTCGGGCCTTCTGTCCCCCTCGATAACTTAGACCCGGGAAAGTGAATTCATCAGGACTTAAATCTCTCCAAGGGAAGATTTCAATGAAGAAAAGGAATGAAGGGTGGACGGGAAGGTCCGTGTCCCTCCACAGGGAGACAGTGTCCTCAGCTGCTGCCTGCGCCCTGCACCCTCTCCTCTGGCCTTGAACTTGGGGTACATGCTCCCATTCTCCCTGGGACACAGGCAAACGCAGAAGGCAGCTTGGGGACCTGTGGGCAGGGTGGCTCAGGGACAGGAGGCCGACAGAAGGAGGGGGCTTACAGGTGAGACCCCGGTGGCTAACGGCCCCTCGTGGCTGCCACGCCATGGACCCCGCCTTGCATTTCCCAACAAGCAGGACAGGGAGTCCCCAGGCTGCCACAAATAAACCTGGCATCCTTCTCCAGGACAGAGAAAATGAGACCAGCTTCCCCGGTCCTTCTTCCGGCCTCCACTGTGACATCAGGCTGATTATCCCCATGGAGGCGAGGTCACTGGAGCCGATAATTAACTTGAGTGGCCCTGGGTGTCGCATGGCCTCCCCGTGCTGGTTCAAGCCCCCCAGATCCATGACACAGGCCCAGCCCTGGACGGACGGTGAACAGAACTGCACACTTTAGGTCTATCGCGGGGGTGGGGGGTGGGGCGGCCAGGATCTCCCGAGGATATTAAGCCTGAGCAGAAATTCAACCACACGGAATTCTCGGTTCCCTGGCTCTGAGTCTGGGCTTAAACGCCAGTGGGCGAGCTGGGGGGCGTGGGGAGTGGGTGGGCAGGGGCTGCACAGGGGCGCCGAGGCCCTGGGGGCTGGGCTTTGTCCTCTGCGCCTTCCAGCGAGACTGGTGTCACCGCTGCTCGGTCAGGTGCACGGTGGCGGCGAGGGCGGCGGAGGACACGTGTTGGAGGGGACGGCCCGCTTCCGTCTGCTCAGGATCCGCAGCCTGACAAGATGAAGTTTCCATGGATGGGCAGACACGGAGATTGAAAACAGAGGGGCTCGGGTCAAGGTCACAGCTGCCAGGAGCCTTTGTGAGATGAACGCAGTGGAGACGTGCCATGTGACAAAACTCTCCTCTGGGGGCGCTGCTGCAGCATCTGGGACGGGGGTCCTAGGTCCTACGGTGACCCCTGGCCCCAGTGGGGGACAGCACGCCCCCCATCCTGCCCCTTAGCCCCCCACATCCCTTGTAGGCAGGAGAACATTTGCAGTCACACCACTTGGGCCTGGAGGCCTGCATTTTTGGGCACAAAGTCACCCCTTCCTTAAAGTCATATCCCATCCATTTCGCCTGTTCGGGTGCCCTTGGAGTCAGGTAGCACTTACGAAGCACCTGCTGGGGGCCAAGAACTGAGCCAAAGCCACGTGTGCCCCACAGAGATGCAGCGTCCCCGCCCTCAAGAATCTCACAGAGCAGTGACAGACACGTCAGCCACGGACATAGGGCCGCGTGGTCAGTGCTGTGACGGGGGCAGAGGCAGGGCGGTGCCGTGGTTACAGAGGTGGCCGGCCATCAGAGGCCCAGGGCCCGAATTCCCGCCGCGCCGCCCATAAGCCACAAGGTCTGGATCAGTGACATAACTTCTCCAGGCCTCAGTTTCCCCATGCATAATCTCATTAGTGACTCCTCCCTCACGGGGAGAACGCGAGGACCAAACAGAGAACACAGTGGACACTCAGTAAGGGATCTGTGGGAGCCTGAGGGGGGCCGCTTCCCAGGCTGTGGGGGTGGGGGACAGGTGATCTGGAAAGTCTTTCCCAGGAGCCAATGGTGGAACAGAACCTTGATGAATGAGATTATTCCCTGGGAATACGACACTGGACTTGACGGTCCCAATGAAGCCTGGTTTGTGGCGGTTTGTGGCCTGTGGTGGTTCCTGTCACTCTGCTGTCAAAAGAAACGGATTCTAAGTGCTAAGTTCAGGATGTCAGCCTCTCGGAGCCCAGAGCCCGGCGCCCATCCCTGCGCCACGGCCTCAGGCAGCCAGAAAAGCGGTAACGAGGGAAGCCACGCAGCAAGACGCGCAAGTATTTTCAGGACAATTACAAAAACGGCGTGTAGGCTTGTGGGCGAGGGCCACAGCGTGTGAAAATGGTTTTCCTTCAAGACAAGATTCTCTTCTGGATTAAAGAGAAGGGCCAGGCCCCTGTCAAGGGCCAACTCTTCAAGGCTGCCGACAGACGCGTCTCGGTGGCCACAGAGAAGGCCACGTGGCAGCCAAGCAAGCGGGGGGATGGGAGCTCGAAGACACCTGAGACGGAGAACAGGGGACACGGTGGGACCGTTCTGGGGCCTACGACAGAAGCGCCGGGACTTCCAGGAAGGGCTCTGGGACGCGCCCCCATCCGAGGCCGCCATTTGCAGCTAAGCAGGAAAAGCGAGGCCCTCGGCCAGACAGATGGTCTGAGCTTACCTGCTGAGGGAGGGCGTGGAGGGCTCCCATGGGGCTCGTGCTCGGCTGCTCCCGGTCTGGCTGGGCCCCCCACCCCCCCCGCCCAAGCCAGGCT
>NW_027532592.1:2825640-2838922 GCF_008692635.1 Crocuta crocuta
GGGGCCCCCTGCCATGGGGGCCATGGGTGCAGGGTGCCAGGACCTGCCTCTTGCAGGTGCTGATGACCGGGAAGGGGGGGGCAGGGCAGGGCAATGCTGCAGAAAGTTCTGGATATTACCCACACCGGTAGCCGGGCTGCACACGGTACGGCCTCTGACTAACACAACTGGAACCAGCAGCCCGGGCCACTCTGACTTCCGGCCTCCTGGACACAGAACCGGAGTGTCTTCCCTCGAGGGATGGCCAGCTGGCCGGCGGGGGGCAGAAAGAGGGGGCTGAAGAGACCTCAAGGCCGTGGGGAGGCAGAGGAGGGGCTCCCCGAGGAATCTTCTGGGCACCCAGGGACGGACAGAGAAGCGGGAAAGGTGGGAAAACAGAGACCAGCTTTATGCTGTCCTCTGGGCTGCCCCGTGCACCTGACTGCCAACTGCCAACATCACGGGTGCCACCAGCTGGGATCAGGACTCCAAATCTGTGACGTACCAAGCTCTCAGGAGAGGCCACCGTGTCACCGTGTGACCCTGCCCAGTCCCCACAACAGCCATGTCTTACTCCTCTGTGGACAGACAAGACTCAGGACAAAAGGCACCTTAACTGACTGAGCAAGACGGCACAAGTGGCCCCGGTTCTGGAGAATTCTCCCTGCACCCGTGTCCTTCGAAATGTGACTCTGCAATGCCTTCCATTACAAGGCAGGGCCTGCTTTCTCGCTCTGGGAATCCAGGCTGAACTGCTGACTCTCACAGGCCGACACAATGCAGGAGAATTCAGAGCCGGGGCCCCCACCTGCTCTTGCCATCTGTCCAGCCACCACGTGAGGAGACCCGGCAGCCTTGCTGGAGGAGGAGGCCACATGCGGACAGGCCCCCACCATGCAGCCACCCCAGCTAAGCACAACGGAGCTCAGCCCTCCTGGAGCCCAAATCAGAATCCACAGAGCACGGACTAAATGGCTATTGTTTTAAGCCACTATGTTTGTGGGGGGAGTTGTTACACAGCAAAGCTGACTGAGACACCAGCATGTGCCCATGGGCACAAACCCGTGAAAGGGGAAGGAGAAGCTGAGGGCTGGGGCTTCTGCCGGGACACCTTACCTGGGGCTGGAGGACGCCTTTCCAGAAAACAAGAGCCAAACAGACACGGTCCGGCTTCCTACAGACCCCCTTGCTCATTGCCTCACGCGACAAAGAACGGAATGGATCTGAGAATCTATCTTCCCAACCGGAAACTTCCGTCAGGAAAGGACCAAGAATTGCAACCAGCTGTCCTGATGCTGGAGGCCTTCCCTCTGTGGATCCAGGCGGCCCGGACTCGGCCTCTACCAGGCAGGGCCACGCAGCCGCCCCAGCGCCAGCCTTGACCACAGCTTCCGAGAGGAGGCTGGAGGCGTTGGGGCCCACGAGGCTGCAGGGGGCTAAGCCGAGGGCCACTGGCAGGGGTGGGGGCGGTGGGCCTGATGGAGAAGAGCATGTGGGGCAGGAGAGGAGACAGCCTCAGAGGGGACGCTGGAGTCACCAGTGCCCCTCGGGGACCTGAGGGACCAGGCCAGGCCGGCTCAGGAAGGGGCTCGCCTGGGGAGAGCAGGGGCGGCCATAAGCACCAGCCCCAGCAAGGCGAGCGCCTCCCACAGGCCTGCCAGGGTCTGGGGAGGGGTCGGGGGAAGGACAGAAGCCCGAGAAGACCCCAAAGCCCTACGGAGAAGGACTATGAACAGCGTAAGGACTTTATGTCCCAGACCATCACAGACCCGTGCACAGATTGGGGGAAAGGTCCCCAAAGGGCCTGGGGACCAAACCCCACCCCCCAGATGTCAGAAACCACTCGAGATCCCTGACCCGCCCCCTTCGCACCGCCGGCGGCCCCACGGTAGGAGGCTTCCCTCTCTGACCTGCCACCTGTTCACACTGGCTCGGTCAGGACTCGAACCCTGCACAGCGGCCCTGGGACCCACGTCAGGATTCAGACGTGGGTCTGGGTCGTGGCTCTCCACCCACAGAAGTCTGGTCACTCGGCTCCACTGCCACCGTGGTCGCCTCACTCAGCTGCGAATATCTTTGGCCATTTCCAGAATGAGTTTCACCCTCCCTGGAGGTGTTTTTAGAACAATCCGAAATTCTCCAGAGAATGGGCTGCTTGCTAATCCTGACGGCAGATCCCCGGAGGGTGTCCTGCCTGCTCCGAGCCAACGACAAGGGCATCTGGTGGATGGGAACTGACCGCATATCTGAGTCACCCCTTCAAAGGTGACAGCGTTCCAAGGTGGCTCTGTTCTCTGACACGCCTCTCCTTATGCATTGGTGGTGTGGATGGGCACCGGGGAGATCAGGAGGCTGGGGAGCAGATGCGACCCTGGGCACCGCAGCCTTATCTCCAGAGGGGTGATCAGCACGGAGTCGGGCCTCCCCTGCACTTCCAGACTTGGCACGTCACCCACTGATGTGCCCCAGGCCACCTCCACAGGGCTCAAGAAAGCAGGTGCACGGGGAGAGGGGCATCTGTATTCACGCCATGCGCCCGGACAGGGTGCCCGCTATGCCCACCGAGGTCCTGGCAATACCGGAGCGAATACATAGTGACAGGCTGATGAACCAAATAAGAAAATGGTTGTCTGTTCCACTGTATCTGTATTTACACTTAATGGCAGATGTAGGTCAATGTCATGGCTGGTGAATTGCCCTGTTCTTACGTGCTCTTTCCAAAGATATCCAATGAAAGGATCCGGCAAGGGAGTCTAGCTGTTCATGGATGAGGTCTCTTAGGATGCTCTGGGCTGGAAGGATCTTAGGATGCTCCTGGCCAGGATGCACCTGGCAGGAGGTGTCACTGCCTCAAATGGTTAAGAAGTCCAAAGGCAGTTTGGAAGTGAGCTCATGGAGCAGTTTGACTGCGTCACCAAGGCTGACAGCCTGGGCTGTTTCCGTCTGTCAGCACTGCCTCTCCTGGAGGCGCCCCCACCCGCAGGCTGGCCCCGTTCCCCATGGCTATGGCGGTTCCGGGAGCCCTCGATCCAGACGTGACGATGTCAGCAGGGCAGGGAACTGACCTTTCCCTGATTCAGGATAACCAGGTCACCTGTCGCATGTCCACACACCGGTCACCCACAAGAGGGATGCGGTGACAAGACTGATGTGGACGAGCATCTGGGTAGTGGAGATACTGACATGCAACCTCGCTCTCGTCATGTGGGGTGCTTACCAAGAAGGGGCTCCCCTCTCTCCCCTCACCACTGGGCACCCCCTCCTGGGCTGAGTACCATTCAACCTGAACAAGGAAAGAAATTCTGACCCGTGCTTCAATGTGCGTAAAAACCAAGTCACAAAAAAGTTCAACCCCGTGTGAGCGCACTTGAAGGAAGAGTCCAGGGAATTCGGAATCCCAGAGGCAGAAACGGGACGGGGAGGAGAGAATGGACAGCTACTGCTGAACCGTTCCAGACTTCCTGTTTTGGAAGAAAGTTCTGGAACGCACGGCAGTGGTCGCAAGACACCACAAACGCACTGACTGCCGCTGAGCTGTGCACTGAAAAATGTCGAGAACGGTCCCGTTTGACGTTACATAGGTTTTACCACGGGTACGGAAAGCACCCTTTGGGGACACCCGAGAGCTCATCAGCGATTGGCAGCCTTGCTCTGGCCCTGGGATGCACACACGGCTCGCGGCAGCCCAGGGAGCCTTGCGCTCGTTCAATCTCCCCATGCCTGAATTCAGAATCCCCTTTTCTTCCCAGGATGCCAACCTGATCAGAGGCCCCATGTGTAGGGATCACGGGGTGTACACGCCCCATTGGGGGTCCCCGCCGCTGAGGGGCACCCTTGCTGTGGAGCCCAGGACGCACACTGCCGGGTCAGTTCCTGGAGTCTGCGCCCATGGCAGCCAGCAGCTCCAGAAGACTGTGCATCACCCGCTGTACGGAGGTCTTTCTGAGCCCGGAGTAGGGAGAAGGCACCCATCCACCTGCCAGGGAGCCGTGGGGAAGAGACCGCTCCTGCTGGCCATCGTCTGATTACTGAGCTGAGTGGGGATTCCAGGGCCGTGGCTGGCAGATTTCTCGAGCCAGAGCTCACTAGGGGGAGGGAGGCTTATCCCGGGCTTTGCAACCCCAGGCAGCACACTCTGGAGACGGGGCAGGCGGGATGCGGCGCTGGGCGGGTGCCCAGGCAGGCTCTGGGGAGCAGCTGGCCGGCACACACTCCCTATTCGGGCAAGACGGCTCTGCAAGGCGACAGGCTTGTGCTCTGACATATTCTGGGGCTGAAAACCAGCCGCTGCAAGCTCCAGGCCTCGGAAGCGGGGCTGCAGACGGTGGCCAGTTAAGGTGTATGGTTCCTGCAGACACGACCATTTCTCCCTCTCGGAGATGGCCCTGGGGACCGCTGTCCTCAGCCAGAGTCCCAGGAGCATCCCTAAGGTTTCCCCGGCCACAGGGTAGGCAGGGCCGGCCCATTCATTGCCCCCCATCTGCCCCCTCACTATCCCCGCGGTCACCTGGACACTTCCCCAGAGTTCCCCACCACCGGATGCCGGCTGGGCCTTCCTGACGGGCTTGGGGACGTGCTCACTGGCATCCTGCCCGCCTCTCGCGTCACCGACCCGACTGCTGCACCTGCTCCCGTCTTTCCGGGACCCTCCTCCCCAGGCCGGGGCTGGTTCAACCATGGTCCCCTTGCTTCGTCTCCACGTCCCTACGTGCCCAGTAGAGCCGAGTAACAGAGCTCAGTGCCACCACGGGCTTGCTCGGTGCCGGGCCTGGTCACCTCTGGGTCCTCCAATCCCCTTGCAAGGCAGCAGGCCGTGTCACCTGCCTCTGCTCCCGCTATCCTGGGGCAGGTCGATCGGGAGCACAGCGTCGCCTGCTCTCCTCCCGCACGATGGGGCTGCTGTCACCAATACCTGCTTCACGGTGTCCACTCGCAATGCCATCACAGGGCACCAGCCAGGCCGCTTACACAGCAGCCGTTCATGTCTGACAGTTCTAGAAGCTGAGAGCCCACGATCAAGGCCCTGACCACACAGGGGAGTTCCTATTGGGGCGGCAGTCACCCTCTCCCTGGTTCTCATCGGGCAGAGCGAGGGAGGGAGGGAGCTCCCCAGGGTCTCTTATCGGGGCAGTGAGCCCGTCACAGCCGAGCCCCATACTTAGGGCCCCATGTGACCTTACCCCCTAAAAGCCTTGTCTCCAAACACGAACACCCGGAGGGCTAAGGCATCAATGCGCGAACTCGATGGGGACAGTTTAGTCCATGGTGATGGGGCTGGTGTGATGAACACGTGAGTTAATACACAACAGAGCTGCTGCAATGGACCCAGGCGCATGGACCCTGCCCTTTACCCTGACATTGGGAAGGACACGGCTGCCCATCTCATAGCTGAGGACAGGGACAACCATCTACACCGTCACTGTCTGCTTTCCCTGGGGGTTGTGACACCCTCCACTCTGGACCCCTGACCCCCAGCCATTTCTCTGGCTCAATCCCTCCCAGAGCCTGACTTGCACCCCTGCTGGGGCCCACCCACAGCCACAGCCTTAGATTCCTCCACGAGGGGTCCCATGAGGGCCCGCCCCTCCTCCCTCAGAACGCACTCGCTGCTCACACACGACAAAGACCGGTGGCCAGGGACCAGGCTCACATCTGTTAGCCGACGGTAAGTCCCCACGGAAATCCCTCAGTGCTGCCCTGGCTGTGTCAGGGACGGGCAGTGTCTCCAATACTGTGTCCCCGTTCTAGGCCTGCAGGACAGTTACAGTCACCTCGTCCCTTTCTGTGCTCTGTTCTCTGCTTTCTGAGAGCCGCTGGTGGGGACATCCTCACCCCTCGCTCCCCAGATGGCCATTCAGGCGATGTCACCACAGCCCCTGCCGTCTGGTCGCCCATCATTTCTGCCCCTGTCACATCGGTTCTTCTTACTCTGGAAACACCTGTAGCTTCCCATGGGGCCCTCCTGTCCCTTGCTCTCCAGCCATGAAATCTGGGGGGGGACCGACCTTGGCCCCCAACTCCTAAGGTGGCACTTCAGTCCCCGGGCCACAGTGACGGGCTCAGAGATGGGCTGAGGACTCAAGCCAGGTCGGTGTCACAGTTTCACTGAACCAACAGGGAGGGTGGGGGGAGCCCTCTCTTCACTGGAATTGCTCACTTAAAAGACGGGGTCACCATGGAGCACCAAGGAGCCATGATATAGAGAGAATTCAAACAATATACGGGACTGAACGTAGGGTCAAGAGCTGGGAAGAGAAACGGAGTCTTGAGGACATCTCCTCCTCTCTTTGCCCCTCCCCCACTCATCCTATCCCTGTCTCTCAAAATAAATAAATAAACTTAAAATAAAAAATAAAATAAACATAAAAAAGAAAGGAGAGAAAAGAAAAAGAAAAGAAAAGAAAAGAAAAGAAAAAATTGACCGAGGAAAGCCCCCATCTGTGCTTCCTGAGAAACTCCCAGGCAAGGGGTCTCATGCTTCCAAGATCGAATGACAACGCGATGACCTTGACCTTGGACTTCCGTGCTGTGAATGTTGCTCTGTGGAGGAAGGTGACCACTCAGGTGGCTCTGTGACGCGCGGGGTCACTGGATCTCACAGCAGCACAAACCGCAGTGACCCGTACTCATTACGGACCGGCTGTGCTTGTTCAGAAGTGCCTCGCTGCCTCTCTGCTCTGCCCATCTGTCTGTCTGTGCCCGCAGAGCAGCTCCGACAATGCGGGTTTTTAAGCAACTTTGTTAACAGCAGTGGGAGGGGTAGGAGGCTGCACAAGGGACCTCTGGACCAGGGTCTTTCTGACGCGCAGAGCTGGACCTGGGGCTCAAATCCACGAACCGCGAGATCATGACCTGAGCCGAGATTGAGGGTCAGATGCCCAACCAGCTGAGCCCCCCGGGCACCTCAAGGGAGGAGGTTCTCAGGGGGTAAAGCCAGGGTCCAGAAGCCCCGAGGGATCCATGAGCTGAGACTGAAAACGATTACTTCTGTCTTTACGCTAACCTCTAACTCAATTTTCGCATTTCCTTTCATTATCGGAGGCAGACAACAGCCACAATAACATTAGTAGAAACTGTTCTTCGTTATCAATAGAAATCACAGATATTTCTGTACCACAGCACAGCTGGAGAGGTTTCTCCAAATATCATCGACACTAATCTCTAAAACATTTCAGAGTTAAGGCACTTATTCGGCCTGCTGCGGGGTACAGAACCAGAGCATTTCTGCATACAAATTTGTTTTTTTTAATATTTTAATGATCATCTTTTAGTAACTTTGGTTGTCATTGTGACTCTGTATTAAAGGCATTTATATTTTTTTAAGTTTACTTATTCATTTTGAGACAGACAGAATCCAAAGCAGGCTCTGAGCTGTCGGCTGAGAGCCTGACGCGGGGCTCAAACTCATCATGAACCATGAGATCCCGACCTGAGCCAAAATCAAGAGTCAGATGCTTAACCAACTGAACCACCCAGGTGTCCCCGTATTAAAAGCGCCTAAGAGGGGCACCCGAGTGGCTCAGTCAGTTAAGCATCTGACCTCGACTCAGGTCATGATCTCACGGTTCATGGGTTCAAGCCCTGCATCACGCTCTGTGCTGACAGCTCAGAGCCTGGAGCCTGCTTCAGATTCTGTCTTCCTCTCTCTTTGCCTCTCCCCTGCTCACGCTCCATCTCTCTCTCAAAAATACATAAACATTTAAAATTTTTTAATAAATAAAGGCATTTAAGATGCATCTTTAAGAAACCCAAAACAAGTTTCCCACCTCTGGATAGCGGTCTTTCTAGTATCTTCTCCAGGGCTCAAATCTGCCATCTTCCAGTTCAGGCTCTGGAAGGCCATTTGGGGAGGAGGGAGGTGTGACCGGGAACCCCCCCCCCCGGCTCCCCGTGATGCTGGTAGGACGACGGGAGCCCTGCGGGGGGCAGGCGGGTTAGTGGGGCAGGTTAGGGATGTCCCCACCCATGCCAGAGGCCATTTGGTCTACACCCTGTCTCCGGTCTATACCTGCGGCTACTACATCTGCCCTGGGCTCCTCTCTAGGTCTACAGATTTTGATTGGGTTTTATAGGGTGCTAGTGGGCACCGCTGGTGTTTTGAGGCCATCAGCGAGCTTCGCGGGAACCCCGTTGCTAGGAGACCAACCCCAGCCACATCCTTAAACAGATCCCTCCTCACTCCGTGGCCTTCTGTCCTGCCCAGGGGTCACTGGGGTTAACCCACCAGCTGATCTCCAACGGTCTCCTCCGGGGCCTCAAGGAAAACGCAATGTGTTGCCCTCTAAGTACTCAGAGAGGCCACTCGCAGAGCTCAGGGTGACGGAAAGGACGGCTCCCCCTGAGCCACAGCAGCCCACAGACCCCGGGCAGGGGGCCTGTGAGGGACGGCCCCCCAGGAGGGGCCCTGAGAGGCGGGGGCAGGGCCGGGGGCCGCAGTGTTTAGTATTTTTTTCCTGTTTATTTATTTATTTTTGAGAGAGAAAGAGAGAGAGACAGAGTGCGAGTAGGGGAGAGGCAGAGAGAGGGAGACACAGAATCCGAAGCAGACTCCAGGCCCTGAGCTGTCAGNCTTCAGCAGATTTTAGGGCCCCATGGATTGAGGGCCCCCAGCAGCGAGTATTTCTCAAATGGGGGTCTTTTCCAAAAATGCAAGTTCCTCGGCCCTGCCCCACTCTTATCAACACGACATCTCACAAGCTTCCTCGGGGTTCGGACGCACCCTGAGGCTGGAGAACCACACCCATAGTGGCCCGGTCCCCGACTGGTTACTCTGTTCCAGAACCTCTGAGCCCCCGCTGTGAGCCCAGCAGTGTACCGTGTCCTGGGTGGAACAGACCTGCGTGTGCCCCAAGGCCCGCGGTCCAGAGCCCTGCCGGTTCACACAGCGCCCGTTCTCTTACAGCGAGGGCGGTGGGTTTTCCCAGAGGACAATAATACTTAATCGGAAAAAAATAATTGAAGAGCAGGCAGAGGAGCCGAGTGGGCATTTCCCCAAAGAAGACACACAAATGGCCAACAGGAACACAGACAGGTGCTCAACATCACTGGTCACCGGGGAAACGAAGGTCAAAGCCACCTCACACCTGTCACAATGGCCATCATCCGAAAGACGGGAGACAACAGGTGTCAGCGAGGGTGCGGAGAAAGTGGGACCCCCGCGCTCTGATGGCGGGAACGCACACAGGGCGGCCACCAAGGGGAACGGCGCGGAGGCTCTTGGAAGAGAGAACCATGATCCAGCAATGTCACTTCTGGGTACAGATCCAAGGGATCTCAAAGAGACACCTGCCCTCCCCTCACCCCCGTCCCGTCCCGTATTCATTGCAACATTATAGCCAAGATCTGGAAACAACCTAAAGGTCCCTGGATGAATGAGCGGATAAAGATATACCACAAATCTTCTTCTGCCTGAAAATGTGAATGGAACCTTGCCATTTGCCAATGACATGAATGAAACTTGAGGATGTAATTCTGAGTGAAATCAGCCAGACACAAGAAGACACCTGTTGCCCGATCTCACATGTGACATCTTAAAAAAAAAACCCTCCAAGCTCAGAGTAACCGAGTAGAATGGTGGTTGCCAGAGGCTGGGGGACATGGAGGGAAATGGGAGAGACAAAAATAAATTCCTTTAGAGCCTGGAAAGGAAATGTAATCCGCCCCATGGTACAAGCACTATTCCAGGCGGCTTATGTGTCACAGCCCATTTAATCTTCCACAGAGTCCCACGAGGCAGGTGCCATTATTATCCCCATTGTGCAGAGGAAAAAACTGAGAGGTTAAGTAACTTGCCCAAGGCCACACAGCTGTCACATGGTAGAGTGGCATCTAGGAGAAGTTCTACCCAGCCAGAGGCCACCAGGATTCAGGGGATGCTCACAAAACTGCTGGGTCCTTGGCTCCCCATCATCAAACCCCCTTTTGCTCCAAAACCCTGAGGGGACCTCTGCCCACCCTCCCAACCCCCGCTGCGTGCCCTNTCTTCCCATTCCTGAGCTGGGGAGCAGGGGCCCGTCCTGGCCTTCCTGCACCCCGAGCATCACAGAGCATCCCCGAGGGCGAAGGTCCCCACAGCCTGGGGCCAATCAAAGGTATGGATCTGCCCCGCCCCCCGCCCCTCTGCGGGTGCAACAGGCAGAAGGGGCCGCAGACCTCCCTCGGCAGGACCCTTCCCTCTCCTTCCCTGCCGCCCACCAGCAGCCAAGCTGCCTGCTACTGAGGCATTACTTAAAAAAAATCAACTTTAGGGGCGCCTGGGTGGCTTAGTCAGTTAAGCGTCCGACTTTCACTTAGGTCATGATCTCGCGGTTCGTGGGTTCGAGCCCCGCGTCGGGCTCTGTGCTGACTGCCAGCTCAGAGCCTGGAGTCTATTTCAGAGTCTGTATCTCCCTCTCTCTCTGACCCTCCCCTGCTCACGCTGTCTCTCTCTCTCTCTCTCTCTCCTAGAAATAAAAAAATATATTAAAAATATCAACTTTAAATGCGTGTCCCGGGCTGGGAGGCCCTCCGCCACACAGACGCAGGCTCGGCACCTGGCGTCCACAGTGGGGCGCAGCCCAGACCCCCAGAGCGGGCCCTGCCCCAGCCTCCCTCCTGAGGGGGCACGGCGGCCAGCACACGCCCGTCCCTCTCTCGCCTCCTCCACAGGGAACACACTTAACAAACCCGGAGTCAGCAGCCGCCGCTGTGGCCACAGAGTCTGCAGACCGGCCAGTGCGCTGGCCTTTTCCAGCCAGTGAGGACAAGCCGGTGCGGAGTGAGTGTGAACACGCCCTTGCGCAGTGCACAAGCCGGACAATGGTGCACTGGCGCACGAGCGCACTCTTCTGGACTCCTCGGCTCGGCTTTCAAGGAACTGAGATCACCAGTCTGCCAGACAGGGAGTCTGGCCGGTCTCCTCTGGGTGGCCCTGTTCGGGTTTCTGGTCTTACATAAATAAAAACAATCAACACAATGGCTTTCTAGTAATTCATGATTCCTTATGATTCATGATTCTGTGTGATTCAAACCCCTCGGCTGCGCCCAGGCGCTTAGTTAGGCGGCGCCTGGCATCCTGTGGCCGGCATGACACTGGAGAGCCTCCGTGGAATCATCTCATGCTGGCACACTTCCACAGCTGCTTTTACTGGCCATCTCTTTCCCCAAATGTTCTGAGTTATTAGAAATACCTCTTTTATTTGTTCTGCTTCTCCCTTGATCTCTCTGTAGATTTCTTTCTCTGAGAAATAAAGCTTAATGGTGAAGCCTCCCTGTGAGCCAAGACAAATGTCTAGCATTGTTGATACAATGTTTGGAGCCACTGGGACCATCTAACTCTTCTTCTAAATTAAACCTGCTTCCTTTCAGCTACAGGCATTCAAGAGGACCATTAACACAAGAATTTCTTCCTCGATGTTTTCTTGTCTCTTTTTCACAGCTAATTTTTTTTACATTTTTACTTTGTATTGCAAAGGTTCAGCATTTTAGCAGTACTGGGTACATTATACAGAACACTGTTGTGTTTTGTTTCTGGATGAATCTGGTTTAAAGGGAAAAAAGAGTCTTCAGGCTCTTCACTACCCCTCAAGCAGTTCCAAGGTCGGATCCCTCCAAAGCTTCCTGGGACCCGGGCAGGACCACTGATGCCCATGGCCCATCACCAGGCTGGCTGGGCCCCTTCTCTCCCGACCAGGCTCACCCCCCCAGAAGCCTCGGGTGTTAGGCGTGGTGTTTAGGGGCCCGGGGCTCTGCCAGTATGTGGATTCTTGGAATCAGATTTGGAGTGTTTGAGGGAGGCAGCAATGAACTTGCTGCCAAACTCACCACCTACTCCCCCCTCAACACGGCGTATCAACCTCAGCCTTCAATGTGCAAAAATCCCCACCAAAATCATGTTTATGGAAATTATATCACCATGGCAACTGTAAAGGTCTCACAAGTATTTTTAAAATAGCAAATTAACAAAACCCACTTATAAAAACCGAAAATCTGTCCCTTCGTGAGCATTAATGGATATACAGATTCTAGCAAACACAAAATGCGTTTTGTGGCCCAAGGGCCCAGAAGTCAGTAAAAAGGGCTCCTGACCCTGGATTCACAGGGACGGGGTGGGGGTGGGGGTCAAATCTGGGAAAACAAAGTTTTATTTTTCTAATAAGAGATCGCACTTTGGAGTTATTCTGGAAAATGACACCAAGATCTCCCGGTGCCGAAAAATGTGGGTAAGAGACCTGAACTGCTGAAAGACTAATTTTTTACTTTCTATTTTCGCATCCCTGATATTATTACCTTCCCCACTCTGCAAGACAATTCCATTTTTAACTCGCAGGCTCTTAGCAATTGCATAAGCTTCTGCCGCTGCGATTTAGCCTGGCTGAATCTCTCTTATAAAACCCCGCTTGTCAGAAGTCTGTGCACAAATCACACAGGAGGGGGAGAGAGAGCCAGATTCAGAAGCCCCCGACTAGAACCTTTCTGCTTTTCCAGAACGTAATTGGTGTGGCCATCAAAGGGGATCCTTTCAAGTCGACAAGGCGCCGCTTCAGGGTATCTTTTGTGAAGACTTAAAACATAACAGGCGTGTTTTGATGGCTCTTCTCATAACAAGGAATCGCTGGGGGCTTTACCAACTCAAACGGCAGAGGCTCCTGCTGTGAGCTGAGGAAGAAAAAAATCAAGCCACACGATGACGATTTCACTGTGTTCCTGGTCCCGGGCTCCGAATGGGCGGGGGAGGGGAGCAGAGGGGAAGAGGGGGCGAGAAAGCAAAATGCTGGCTCACAGGGAGTGGACGGTACCCTGGACAGGGGTGATAGCTGGCTCTCAATGGCTTCTGGTCATCTCCGTAGCTGGGCCAGGCACAAAAAGGGGCCAGACGGTGTCTCTTCCAAAGTGCTGACAAAGGTGGAGAAGGTCTCCGTAAGGACCGCTGCTGGATGAGGGACAAGTTCACGAAAGGTGGATGTCTGCAGACTGCAGGGAAGGGGGGAGGCGGAACGAGTGGCGGTCCAGAGGCGGAGGCAGGAGGAGGGGAGGAGGGGAGGGCGGCCGAGCACCCGGCCCAGAGCCGCCCCGGAGGAGCCCAGCTGAGGCTGGCTGCAAAGCAAGAAGGCGAAAACCACGAAGGAACCCCGGAGGGGACCCCTGATGCGGAGGCCGGGGAGTCACGCTCGGCGCCCTTCCCCCGGCCGACTGGGAGCGTGGCATCTCACGAGCACCAGAGCCATTTGGCAGCTGGACGCCCACGATTGTCAGCGGGCAGGAGGCTCTGGCTCCAGTACTGGCTGTTCCAGAACTTCCAGGAGGAAGATCCTGGGAGAACCAA
>NW_027532592.1:2838956-2840690 GCF_008692635.1 Crocuta crocuta
GGGGGGGCGGGGATGGGGGATGGTTGTGGGGCCAAGCTGGGTCCAGGGGGTCCTAGCAGGAAACGGGCTCCAGCCAGGCTCTTGGCGAAGGGGTGAGGCTGCGCCAGAGGCCTGCGTGGGGCCGGGAGAGCCCACGGGGAGAGGGGGCCGTGGGGGGCCAGCAGCGTGAGGCTGTCCCAGGCTGGGCCGGAAGACACGGGACAGGGAAGGGGTGTTGTCGGAGTCTGGACGGCGCTGGGGTGGAAGAACGGGGTGCAGGGCAGAAGCCACAGTCACAGGTCGAGCTGACAGCCAGCCTCTGTCCCTCTCCTCTGTCCGTGCCGGTGCCTCCCACTGTCCCACACCTGGGGAGGCAGGCCGGCACCCCGGGGCCCAGAGTAGGTCGGGGAAGAGATGGGGCTCGAGTGAGAGAAGTGGTAGAAGTCTCCTCTCCTGCCCTCCTCTGCAAGGGCAGGGCCCCCTCCCATGGGACTCAAAACCAACCAGGACCAGCACAGGCGGCTGGAGTGGGGTCTCCATTCGCCTCCTCACTTACAGGCACAGGGTGCCTGTGGCCCTGATCTTAGATCTTGCACCATCTCTGCACAAACAACAAGGCGGGACTAATAACCACCCCTGCTTTGGACAGGCACCCATTGGGGTCGAGACAGGGGCGGTGAGCACCGTCAGGTCTGAGCGCCCTCACAGCAGAGCTGGAAAGAGAGGCTGGGATGCAGGTGCTCATGATAAACACAAGCAGAGAATGAGAGTGGTAGGTAGACCAGATAGCCCAGAAGGATGGCTGCTTGGCTTTAAAGGCACATTCTCCCCGTCAGTCTGCCTCCTACCCCCAGTCAGCGTTAAGGATCTTCAGACTTGTGTTAAGAATCATGTGCACTGGAGTGCCTGGGTGGCTCAGTCAGTTAAGCCTCCGACTTCGGCTCAGGTCATGATCTCACGGTTCGTGGGTTCGGGCCCCCATCGGGCTCTCTGCTGACAGCTAGCTCAGAGCCTGGAGCCTGTTTCGGATTCTGTGTCTCCCTCTCTCTGACCCTCCCCTGCTCACAGTGTCTCTCTCTCTCTTGAAATAAAAAAAAAAAAAAAAGAAAGAATCATGTGCACTTCCCCTCCCGCGCGGTGATGGTGCTGGACCCCCGATGGGCAGGGGTGGGGTGCGGCAGAGAGCCCCAGACGGAACACCAAACAGCAGGATGCTAACAGCACTAGGGAGACCTAACTGCCTTTCCCCTGGGCTGCCTTCGAACAGAGCTTTGGTCAGTCTCCACGCATGTCTGAGTCTGAGAGCCGCCCCTGAGTTCTCAGGGGAGAGCCCACACAGGGAGATCTAGAACATTCTGCAGCGTTAGCTGCATTGGGCTGAAGTGAGAGCTAGTGGAGAAAATAAAATGCACAGCAGAGTGTCAGCCAAGAGCAGGCCCAAGTGATGGATATCTCGCCAAAGCCGTGGCTTTTCTCTAGTTTCCTTTCACTGAAATCCACTCCCAAGCACCGAGGCCCCGCTCCTCGGTACGCATCAGACTCAGGGCCCAGCCACGGATACCGAGGCCCAACGCCAACGAAACCTTCTGGCCTCACTCAGTGCATTTTCCACTGCCCTCCCTTCGGCTTCCAACCTCAGAACCCCAGCTCAGCTCTCTGGGCCAAAGATGGTTAGGTTTATTTTGTCTTCTGCTTCCGAGTCAGGTCACAGAGCGATTCCTGGAAATATTCCATTTGTATGTTCAACCCCAGCTC
>NW_027532592.1:2841200-2855642 GCF_008692635.1 Crocuta crocuta
CCGCCGGAGCAGCCAAGGCTGAGCAAAAGCGTTTTTGTGCTCTCCCTGATGTGACGGCTCTTGGCTTGAGGTTGGTTTCTTTGAGGCCTGCGAATGACTCTCGGACTCTGCACGGAGATGCCAAACAGCAATAAACAAGAAAAGAAAGACTTCTCCAAAATGGAGCCCTGGGATCTGCTCCAGCTCTGACTGAAAGGTTCAGATTCTAAGTCGGCCCCAAAGGCAGGGCTGCCCACGCCATGGGTCTAATCCCGACCAGCCGCTCGCTGCACGGGAAGCTGCCTGTGTCTACCAGCCTCCTGAAAAACTCTTTTCTGTTCCACTGAAGCCCGTGCCGATCACTTACTCCCATAGCGCTGAGATGAACTTGCGTGTGACCTTGGGGGTTAAATGGGAGGAGTCCCTGAGACAATCTCTTCTGGGCATCTGGATCCTGCAGGCCAATGCCACCTGCACCATGACTTCTCTCCCATGGCCCCACGTGGCCCCTGAGTTGATCAGAACTGGTAACAGACCTTAGGTGAGAAGAAAGAATCTAGTTGTGGTATAGTACTTTGCATTTAGCTAAACCCTTGGAGTATATATTTGGTTTTTAACCATACTTTTTAACTTTTTTAAATGTTTTTACTTCTTTTTGAGAGACAGAGAAAGCAAGTGGGGGAGGGGCAGAGAGACAGGGAGACACAGAATCCGAAGCAGGCTCCAGGCTCCAAGCTGTCAGCACAGAGCCCCATGTGGGGCTCGAACTCCTAAACCGCGAGATCACGACCTAAGCCGAAGTCAGACGCTTAACTGACCAAGCCACCCAGGTGCCCCTTTATACTTTTTAACTTTTAAAATACTTCCAAACTTGCAGAGAAGCCTCAAGAATAAAACAGGGCACTCCTGTCCATGCTCTACCCCGAGCACCGATTCTCACTAATTCGCTACGTTTATTTAGCCACTCTCTTTCGCTCCGTATTATGATCCATTTGTCCTGAACCATCTGTAAACAGGCTGCATACATCACGGCTCTCGTCTCCTAATCGTGTGTCTATCACCAAAGCTGTGTCCTTACACGGCTGCCGATTTCAGGAAACGTGACACGGATCTGGTGATTTATTGCATCGAGAGCCCAGCATTCCGGCTTTCCCCGTTTGCCACCATGATGTCCATCTCGGTATTCTTTTTCTCTCCATTACAGGATCCAATCCAAGGTTTTGCTTTGTGCCTGGCTGTCCTGTTTTCTCAGTCTTCTTTAGTCTTTTGTGATGCCGATATTTGTGAAGAACGCTGGCCAGGTAGTTTGCAGAATCCCCCTCATTCTGGGCTCTCTGGCGCTTCCTCAGGGTAGGTTCAGATCACGCACCCCCCGATACGATGCAAGTGCTGCTGTGACCCCCCCCAGAAGATCCCACCAACAGACCTGCGACATCTGTGCGTCCCACCGTGGCGATGCTAATTTTTAACAGCGTAATTGAGAGGTGATTCATGTAACGTTCACCCATTTAATAATTCAGTGGCTTCTAGTCTATTCAGAGCCGTGCAGCAAAGCACATGCAAGGACATCTTCGCCACCCGGGAAAACCCCCACATCTGTCTGCAGGGGCCCCGCGTGCTCCTGCCCACGCCCCCGGGCCACACTGTCGTCCACCTCTGTGCACCTGCCGTTCCAGACAGCCCATATAAATGCACCTGTACAGTGTGTGGTCTCTTGTCACTTTCTTCCATCGTCATAATGTCATCAAGGTCCAGGCGATGTTACTCAGTCCACCCAGCAAGATGCTGTATGACTTTTCCCCTTGCAGGTTTTTTTAAGTTTATTTATTTATGGAGGGGGGGTGAGTGAGAGCAGGTGAGGGACAGAGAGAGAGAGGGAGGGAGAGACAGAGAATCTCAAACAGGCTCCACCCTCTCAGAGCAGAGTCGGCTGAGGGACTCGAACTCATGAACTGTGAGATGATGACCTGAGGAGTCGGGACACTTGACTGACTGAACCCCCTGGGCGACCCTCCCCTTGCCAAGTTACAAGCATTCTGTGGAGACACTTTGAGATCATGCAAACACCCTGCTCCTCATCAAAAGTCCCCCCTAGATTTAACATGACAGCTACTGCCCAAGCCAGTCTTGATTAAAACGGTTTATTAAGATCGATCACCTCTCCTGTCTGCCTCCTCCACTCATCAGCCATTAGCTACATAACTCGAATGGATGGATGGTGGCCTGGTGCCTCTCCGCAACCTCGTGACTGTCCCCAGGAAAGCCCCCGCAGAGCAGGCCCTCTGCCCCAGCAAAGGGGCAGCCAGACCCCTCCTCTGTCCCACGTCCCTCCCAGGAGCAGCCAGGACCCCTCAGAGATACACGTGTTCTGGTACAGCATCCCTTTCACTCTGCCTGCGGCCTGAGAACTCTATCCACCCCCTCCCTGTGAGACGGGAAGGCCGAGGAGTGACATGAAGGCCTGTGTCCCTCAGGTTGGGGGTTCGGCAGTTCCCCCACTTTTGCATCTGGAAATCAGCATGCGTCTGCTTGAACCAGCTGGAGCAGCGGCCACAGGCACGTGCCCCGCCGCAGGTAAGAAACGCACAGTCCGCCCCGTCGAGCAAAGACGCGCGTCAGGTTTACACAGAAAAACCAGAACTTCAGGGCAGCAAGCAGAACACGCTAGGTGGCCGGACAGCCCCGGAAGGAGGAGCTCACCACACGGAAGTAGTCAGGAGGCCACGAGAGATGGGCCCGGGCGGAGGAGGCAGCCCCTCTGGGGTAAAGCTCCGGCCCCGNGGGAAGGCAAGTGGCCCTGCTGGATGAAACAAACCACTAGAGGGGCGTGGCTAACATTCGCCGGGTCCCCTGGGCCCAGCGTGGAGCCTGGACTGAGCCTGTGGACGGACGGCGGGAAGCTGCCGAGGGGTTCGGAGCAGAAGAGGAAGTGGCCAGAGTGAGACAGGGGCCGAGATGTAATCTGGGAACTCAGAAGCCCGTTGGCACAGCAACGTCACGGCCCAGCCACACTGCGCGGTGACCCGGGAGGGCCTGTGGAGCAGCTGGCCACACTCACCCCTGCAGCCCAAACCAAGGGGGATGCTTCCGACGTGCTCCAGTGTGGCCAGAGCCTGCCTGTCCCCCAGCCAAGCGAATGCTAACTATCTGTGCTCCAGAATCCGAAACGCTGGCCACAGACCACTGTGGCCACTATAATAACGCAAGATTCAGAGCTATCGCAAGAATTCACCAAATGTGACACCGAGACAGGAAGTGAGCAAAGCCCGGGGACAATGGCTCCCCAGAGACTTGCTGCGGAAACTTCCATCCGTGGGAGATACACTGTCTGCAACGCAAGGCTGAGGAGTGCCACGAATTCACCTCCATGAGGCCGTCAGGGGGGACAGGGAGGCTGGCAGTTGACGAGAAGTCCTGGTGGTGGGTGGTACCCCGTCCTCCGCAGCCCTCAGCGCGTCTCCGCGGGGCCCGGGCTCACATTTGATTTGACAGGTGGCAATCAGGCGCCCACTACGAGCAGCACCGAGGTGGCAGGAGGGTCTCCGACCGAGTCGACGAGGACACACTGAGGGCAGAGCGCCCGGGCGGAGGAGGCAGCCCCTCTGGGGTAAAGCTCCGGCCCCGGGAAGGCTGGACCTTTCCCTCTGTCCAGGTTTTAGGACAGGCTGTTCTGCACAAACACCAGATTATTCTTGGCACCGAAGTCAAGCTTCTCGGTCAGCGACCAAAGCCCACGGGAAGCTTGGCTCCAGCACCAGAGAGCCCTGGCTGTGCCCGCCCCCCACCACGCACAGCCCTGGTCCAGCTGGCAGCCTTGCCAACGGATTTAAGTCCTTTTAGAAAGAAAATGCAGAATAGAGCCCTGCGGTTTGTCCTTTGAATAAGAAAATGGTGCCCCTCGAAAGAGCGTCCCTAAGGAGCACGGCTGAGCCTGGGGCATGAGACCCAGCGCTCAGTTCTCGCAGGGACGTTCCCACGCTGGAGACACGCCTGCCAATGTACATCCCACCCAGGCCACCCCCGCCTCGCCCAGGTGATGGGGCACATGCGTGTATACACACACACACACACACGCACACGCACACGCACTCTCATTACCAGTCGGATCCTCCCACAGCCTCTTAGAAAACCATGAAGGCAGCCTCAGGCCCAGGTATGGGGTGTGTACGGTCAACCCCCCCCCCGAGACCTCATGCTCATCCCCAGCATGAGGGGCCAAGTGCTCAGAAGGAAGTGCTCCCTGGTGTCCTGTCCCCCACCCCCCGCCCCGGAGCCACTGCCAGCAAAGCCCCAGAGAATTGGTAATGGTAACCCTCTCTGACCACGGAACGGAGCACCTAGTGGTTCACAAGAGACGATGACCATGACCATGACCATGACCTTTCGAGGTGACTGAGTAGGGACTATTCATTCATTTTATGGATGGAGACACGGAGGCTGAGAGAGGCCACAGGGCCTGCCCTGGGGCTCAGGCTCTTGAGATCCAGGTGTCCTAACTTCTGTGACACTTGTGGCTTTGTGAATCTGACTCACGAATGGAAATGTCACTTCATTCCGTGTACCACCCGCCCCCCAACCCCCGCCAGATCACTCTGTTCAACCCATGGCTCGTTTCCCCCGAAGCCAGTTTTGCCGGAATGCATGCCCTCACCTCTGTGGACCGCATGAGGTGGGCCCCAGAACATTCTTCCATTAACACACGTGCCTATCACTCCAGCCCCCTCTCCAACAGCCCTCCTCCTCCTCCTCCTAGACGGCAGGGACCTCGTCTTCTCGGACTTGGTTCCTCGGCTCGAGCACAGACCTGGAACACAGTAGGAGCATACTGCATGCCCTGCCAGTGACACGCTGCTGGAGGCACCTGGAAGTCACTCTCCCTGCTCAGTGCGCAGGCCGCACCTCTTTGAAACACAAACTTCCTCTGTGTCCCCTACTGGCCGGCCACTGCCAGCAGCTCGGACCCTCGAAATGTCTCAAAGAAACAGAGACACCGTTTATGCTACTGAACCTGGCCCGGTCACCCCTGACCCAACCCTCAGGGGACACGTCCCATGGGAGAGTCACAGAGCATGGGGCTCGCGAGGGTGAGGGGAGCCCCTGACCCCATGACCGCAGCTGACATGGTGGCATGTGAACGCTGTATACCTAGACAGGAGTCCCCACCATGGGGTGTGGACGTGGAAGCCCCGAGCATCTTCTAGCCCCTCCCCATTGTCCAAACTCTGCCATGTTCGCCTCGGAACCCAATGAGGAGGAGGTATGCTCAAGACAAAGGCTTATTCAGCTTCTCTAATTAGAAAAGTAACACCCAGGGGCGCCTGGGTGGCTCAGTCGGTTAAGCATCCAACTTNNNNAACACCCAGGGATGCCTGGGGGGCTCATTCGGCTCAGTGGCTGACTTCGGCTCAGGTCGTGATCTCACAGTTTGTGGGTTTGAGCCCTGTGTCGCGCTCTGAGCTGATAATGTGGAGCCCGCTTGAGATTCTCCTTCTTTCTCTGTCCCTCCCCCACTCTCTCCCTCTCAAACTTAAAAAAAAAAAAAGCAAGTAATACAGGTATACAGTTTTGTTAAAACATCAAATAGGGAAAAAGGGGCTCTCGGGGCAAGCAACTGTCCCCCATCTCTCCTCTCCCTGCTCTCAGTCCAGCTTCCCAAACACAATTGCTTCTCTTCTTTAGAGAAAGAGCACAAGCCAGGGAGGGGCAGGGAGAGAGGGAGAGACAATCCCAGGCAGGCTCCATGCTGTCAGTGCAGAGCCCAACGCAGGGCTTGATCCTGTGAACTGTGAGACTGTGACCTGAGCCCAAATCAAGAGTCAGACACTCGGGGCGCCTGGGTGGCTTAGTCGGTTAAGCGTCCGACTTTCGCTTAGGTCATGATCTCGCGGTTCGTGGGTTCGAGCCCCGCGTCGGGCTCTGTGCTGACTGCCAGCTCAGAGCCTGGAGGCCATTTCAGACTGTGACTCTCTCTCTCTCTCTGACCCTCCCCTGCTCACGCTGTCTCTCTCTCTTAGAAATAAATAAAACATTAAAAAAAATTAAAAAAAAAGAGAGAGTCAGACACTCAACCGACTGAGGCCCCCAGGTGCTGCAAAAGGCAATCACTTCTATTTCTGATTTCAGCATATCCACCCATCCATCCTCCATGCATCCATCCATCCCCCATCCATCCATCCTCCATCCATCCGTCCATCCATCCACCCATCCATCCTCCCAACCTCCATCCATTCATCCACCCATCCTTCATCCAACCATCATCCACCCACCCACCTACCCATCCATCCATCCATCCACCCAGCTTCTGTCTGTGACGCCTCTGTTATGAACCAGGCACTGTTCGAGGCTGCAGGGATACAGCAACGAACAAAGCAGACCAAAAACAAAAAAAAGAAAAGAAACAAAAAGCCCTGCCCTCCTCCAGGAGACAGTATAAGAAAGTAAGTAAAATATATGGTATGTTTGCTTGCGAGAGCGCTCTTAAGGAAAACGAAGTAGGGTTTTGGTTAGTGGGGGAGAGCTGCAGTCTCAAGTGAGATCATCTGGGAAAGTGTCTGAGCTGAACTGTGTCCCCCCAAAATCCACAAGTGGAAGTCTTCACCCCCAGCACCAGCCTCCAGAACTGTGAGAAAGATAAATTTCTGTCGTTCAAGCCGCCCAGTCGGTGGCATTGGTTGTGACTGCCCCAGCACACCAGTATTGGTGACATGGGAGCAAAATCTCAGGACACGAATGAGCGAGCCACATAGATCTCTGAGGACAAGGACACCAAGCAGAAGGAACAGTGAATGCCAAAGCTCTAGGATGAGAAGATGCCTCTGAAATATTCAAGAAAGGCAAAGAGGCCAGTGGCGCTGGAGCAGAGTGAGCGAGACGGAGGAGGAGATGAATCCACAGGACAGTGGGCGACAGATGCGCTGGCCATGCCGGGGTGGCCAGTGAGCCCTGGAACGGGGCTGTGCCAAACTGCACCATGTTGTAAGTGCATGATGTATACCAGATCTTAAAAACTTAGCACACAAAAAAGAAACACAAAATGTTCCATTAATAATTTTTCTTTTTTTAATGTTTATTTTTGAGAGAGAGAGAGAGAGAAAAAAAAAGAATGTGAGTGGGGGAGGGGCAGAGAGAGAGCGAGAGACAGAATCTGAAGCAGGTTCCAGGCTCTGAGCTGTCAGCACAGAGCCCAATGCGGGGCTCGAACCCACGAACCGCGAGATCATGACCTGAGCTGAAGTCAGACGCTCAACCAACTAAGCCACCCAGATGCCCCAGTAAATTTTATTAATATGCACTGGATGATAAATATATAGGACATATTGAGTTAAGAATCTATTAAAGTTCATCCCACCTGTTCCTTTTTATTCTATATAATGAAGGTACTAGAAAATCTTAGGTTATACCTGTGGTTTATGTTCTACCTCTTTGGTAAAGTTCTGGCCTAGAGCCTTGTGGGTTAAGATAAAACCTGGGGCTTTTGCTCTGAGTGACATGGAGCCATTGGAGGGTTTCCAGCTCAAAAATGACATGATCTGACTCACTTGTGTTTTCAAAGAATCTCTCTGGTGGTCACGTTGAGGGCAGACCACTAGGGACATCAATAAATGTGAGCAGATCATTTGCAGGGCCACTGCAGCCATCCGGGAGGAGACAGGGCTTGGACCAGCAAGGCAGAGGCGGCATGGTAAGAAGTGGTCAGATACCGAAAAGATTTCGAAAGCAGAGCCAGAAGCGTTTCCTGACAGATTGGGCGTGGGGTGTGAGAAAAAGAGGAGTCAAGGATGAGTCCAGGTTTTTGGCCTGAGCATCTGGAAGGNNNCAGGTCTGGGGAGGAAGAGCAGGAGCTTGGTTTTAGACAAGTCTCGGATGCCTTTTGGGTTCTAAGTGGAGATGTTAGGAAGTTAGTTGGGTACAAGACTCCGGAATCCGGGGAGAGCTCTGAGCTGAAGATCTGGCTTTGGGAGTTACTATTATAAGGATGCCATTGAGGGGCACCTGGTGGCTGAGTCATTTAAGCCTCTGACTCTTGCTTTCAGCTCAGGTCTTGATCTCACAGTTTTATGAGTTCGAGCCCTGCATCTGGGCTCTGTGATGACAGCATGGAGCCAACTTGACATTCTCTCTCTCCAGCTCTCTCTGCTCCTCCCCTGCTTGTGCTCTCTTTCAAACTAAATAAACTTTTTAAAAAATTATAAAAACGGATGCAACCGAAGGTCAGGAGACAGCAGGACCATCAAAGGAGCGAGCATAGGTGGGAAAACAGCAAGGTCAAAAAGAAGGCCAAGACCATGAGCCCCAAGTGTCCCAGGGACCCCCAAATTTGGAGGCTGCCAAGACGACCAAGGGAGACAGAGGAGGAGCTGTGAGGTGCAGAGAAACCCAGGAGAGGGAGATGCTCCAGAAGCCAGGGGAAGACAGTGTTTCAAGGAGGAGGGAGGGGGCACCGCGTCCAACGCTACCGAATGTTCCAGAAGACAGAGACGGAGACCTGACCGCTGGATTTAGCAACCCAGAGGTGCTGGCAATCCTGACAAGCACAATTCAGGTGAGCGACGGAGGCAGAGTACAGTGGGTTCAAGAGAGGGTGAGAGAAGAGGGGTCGGTGACCGCCAACCCACGTACTTCCTGCAGGAGCTGTGCTATAAAGGGGAGCCGAGAAAGGGCAGAGGCCNGGATCAAGAGAGGCTAGTTTTACAAGGTGGGGGACAATTTCAGCATGTACGCGCACTGCTGGGAATGAGCCAGTCGACACAGAAACAATGGTGATGTCAGAAAGAGCAGGAATGGAATTCTTCCAATGTTTTTCTAGTCTCCAGGGTATACTGATCCTGCTTCTTCATGTCTTCTCAACGTTGCACCTTGACTCTCTGCTACGATACGTGGGATTAGCTTATTCACATCACCCCTCACCTTCCCGCTGTTCGCCCCAATATCATCCCCGGAGATCTCTACTGTTCTATAACTCTAGCTCAGTTCATTTACTGATTACCTTGGTAACCTTTATTTCCTGGTCTACCAAATACTGACGGCATCTCTTGACACCCTCCCCCCACACCTCTACCCTGCCCCCCTCCAGACCAGTCAGCTTTGATAGGTTGCTCTAGGACAACAATAATCCTACTGACCACAACAACATCTCAGCAACTCATGCTTCTTTCTCATTCATATGACACAGGGTGCCCTGCCTCTGATGTCCTTTTTGTTCTGGGAGGCAGACTGAAGAGCAGACCCCATGTGAGACCTGGCCTTCTCATGAGAGAAAGAACAAAGCCAGAACCTCACAACGCCTCTTAAAGGGTCTGCTCAGTCACTGCCACTCACATTCAACTGGCTGAAGCAAGTCACATGGCCAAGCCCGTTATCAGTAGGCAGGGGAGGAAGTATTCCCCTCCCACAGGAAGCATGGTAAGCCATATGGCATCAGGTGGGAATGTGCCATCCTCTTTCAGGGAGGACAGTGAATAATTGGGAACAATAATTTAATCTATCACAATCCATTTGCCAAGTTCTACGAGCTATGGTTTTCATTTTATATCGTCACGATGGAAAATCTTTACATCTTCCTTTATAGCTGTTATTAAGCAGTCCTCAGGGCTTTGTCTGTGGTTGCTTTTAAAAGTTGAAAACTACTGAACAGCATTTATATTATTATGACTAAGCAAGTATTCTTTGCTGCAGAGTCAAAGAGGAGCTAAGAGCCCACATTGTGCACCACTGTTTCAATGAGACAGACCCCATGAGAATAAGAGCCTTCTTACATTCTACCATCTGCTCAAGATTGGGCCACATTTTGATTTGCTTCATAGTTGAGTTATGCCTTTTCATGAAAAATGTTTGGTTTTTCTGAAGTTGCTGATTACGTCTCTTTTGCTATTGTTGGTAGAGAAACATGTGTTACACCGTATCCCCATTCCCCTCCGAATTCTTTCTCACTCCATTTATTGTTCAGAATATTTTTATTCTTTTTTGAAGCTTGCTGACTTCCTGATCTAATTGGACAGGTTGCTTCATTTTTGGAACTTGATGCTTCTGCACAGCTTTTTGTCTTTACTGCAGTTACTAATTGCTTTCTGTTTTTTAACAAAGGTTTTATTTCCGGCAGTCCCAATAACACTCTTAACTCTATGGAATGTCCCTTCTCACATCAGCCTCAGAAAACTCTTTTCTGGGGCCTTCATCCTCCTACACTAAAGAAAGCTGACTGCTCTCAGGCCCGCTGAACAATTTTATCCTCAGGTGGATTTTCGTGGTTGCCCTGAATTGGATGCATTGTTTCCTGGATCTCATATTTTCTCTCTTGGTTTACTCTCTGGTTTTACTGAAACATCTACTCAAATAACTTCCTAGAGAAAGTTGAATAGGATGTAAACTTCCTTGGTTCTTGCATCCTCAAGACTGCTGCACTTAGATATAAAATAAAGGCATTGGACCAGATGATCTCTAATACCTACTCCACGAGTACAATTCTAGTCCATATTCATTCATAAATAGCATATTATATCAAAGAGAAATTTAAAATCGCTGCTGCTTTTAAGAAACTTACATTTATAGAGGCAAAAAGTAAACTCTTCATTTAAAATTTTTTTAATGTTTTATTTATTTTTGAGAGAGAGAGACAGTATGAGCAGGGGAGGGTCAGAGAGAGAGGGAGACACAGAATCTGAAACAGGCTCCAGGCTCAGAGCTGGCTGTCAGCACAGAGCCAGACGTGGGGCTCGAACCCACGAACCGTGAGATCGTGACCTGAGCCGAAATCAGATGCTTAACCGACTGAGCCACCCAGGTGCCCCATAAACTCTTTTTTTTTTTTTTTTTGGTAAAATGTTTTCATTTATTTCTGAGAGACAGAGAGAGACGGCATGAGCAGGGGAGGTCAGAGAGAGATGGAGACACAGAATCTGAAACAGGCTCCAGGCTCTGAGCTAGCTGTCAGCACAGAGCTGGACGCGGGGCTCGAACCCACGAACCGTGAGATCATGACCTGAGCCAAAGTCGGACGCTTAACCAACTGAGCCACCCAGGAGCCCCATAAACTCTTAAAATAATAACAAAAAGTCAACAGTACAAAAGATGGCCACAAGATAGGGCAATGTTCGTCATCAGTTTGAGCCTCAGGGCTGGAGGAAAGAAAGACAGAAGCTGAACCAGCCTGCAGTGCTCTTACTGGGGAAGCAAAACTTTAGCTGAGTGTCAAACAGTAGGCAGTATATTAGAGAGAGATGAAATATGTATGACTATCCAACCGTAGATTTGTGGCCAACATGAGTCTGACAGAACGGTTAACAGTCAGTGGAAGTGCTCCTCCCTACACTCCCCTGCTTCTGAATAACTAACGTTTTCCTTTCGCCAAGTCAATCAAGACAGATAAAATCTTCAAATGTGAAAGCGGAATGTTGCCCCTGACCAACAGACAAACTCTGTCCATTCTGGGCAATAACAATGAACTTTCACTACACATATGAATAATTTCGTCCAAACTTATAAATGCCTTCCTTTTTGGACTATGAAGGTACCGACAATGGTCTTTATTAGTAGCGTTTCACTGATTCAGGATGGGGGGCAGGGGGAGGGGGAGGCACTCTCTTTACCATCATCCTTTTATTTTTTTAATGTTTTATTTATTTCTGAGAGAGACAGCATGAGCAGGAGAGGGTCAGAGAGAGAGGGAAACAGAATCTGAAACAGGCTCCAGGCTCTGAGCTGTCAGCACAGAGCCCGACACGGGGCTCGAACCCACGAACCCTGAGATCATGACCTGAGCTGAAGTTGGACGCTTAACTGACTGAGACACCCAGGTGCCCCATGCCATCATCCATTTTTAAAATTTGTTTTGCATTGTTCCCTGAGGAGTCAGAGTGATCACAGATCGCTGCTATTTCCCAACCCTTCCCCAGGGGAGGAAGCATCCCTCTGACAGTCTGACAGCATGGACACCTGCACCGAGAAGGCCCCGGGGATTTATAAGGACTGGGCTTCTCACGCAGGCCCTGCACAGCGGATGAACCAGAGACACCAGCATTAGAGGGAAAACATGGCTTCTTTTGGCGCCCACCCCACTTGCTCTCTCATTTGATTTGCAAATGAGGAGAGGACTTGCAGAGAAAGGCAAAGTTTCCAGAAGAAAAAGAAAAGATCTTTGGGCCAATGGTCTGCCCAGTTTCCAAAGAGCAAGGGTAGAGTGAGGCCCACGAATGCTTGGGACCATGGGGTTGATTTCCTCGGCAGGGTCTGACCTACGCCGCCGCCCCTGGGAGCCTTTCTCTGAACCCCACTCCCACCTGGAAAGAATGAACTGAGCTCAAACACTCTGCTCTTGCTACCATGACAGCATTCATCAAATTCAAAGTTTGCCTCAATTTTCCCCAACAGTCTACAGCACCTCGACGGACGCACTCATCGTCGCGCCCCGGTGCCTGGCATGTGGCGGTCGCGCTGCGTTTGTTGAACGCATGACGGCCACTGGATGGAAACAGGCTGCGTGTCATTAAAGGGCAGAGCCAGACATAAATGTTCCGTTTTCACAGGACCCTCCAATAAGCCAGAAGGGCCTGGAGAAGGGGGTATAGGCCAAGGAGAGGACTTGCAGGTGCTGGGGCCACTCACGCCAGTCATGGAGGGTCCAAAACACCACCTGCAAGTTTTACCCGGGCTGCTCTGCCACCCGCCTGCAGGTCGAGGGGCGCAGAGGGAGCACCAAGGACTCGAAGCCACGGCCCCAAAGAGCACCCCACACATCCAGAGGTGAGGGCAGTGCTCAGCTCTGCAGAAACGCCAAGGGCAAGAGAAGCCCCCCCACCCCGGGGGGCACTGCCGAGGCGCCCAACCCCTGAGCTTTCTATAATTTAATCCGATCCTCCCAACGACCCAGATGGACAGCCACCCCTGACTTACAGAGGAGAAACGCCACGCCCAGGATCAGGGACCCCTCCTTCAGCGTGGGGGGAGGGGGGTGGCTGTGCGCCCAGCGAACTATACAACGACAACCAAAACAAAACGGGGAAAAATGCCTGGATTCGGTCACTGAAAATTCAGAAATCTGCACCCCCGCATCTCGCCTGTTTTAGTATTTTTGCAGTTTGCTTATTTTTCTCTTTTATTTTCTCCTGGCTTCCCAGACAGGTTCCTTACAAAATAACCGGAGGATTCTGATCTAACAAAGGGAAGTATGAAGAGCTGGGTCCCCGGGGCGGAGGAGTAGGGGACCCAGGAGGAGCGAGTGGCAGGCAGGGCCAAGGTGGGAAAGGCACCTGGGGAGGTGAGACCCAAAGAGGCCTGCAGGTGCCCCTGGACATGATCCCCTACCCGGCCACACTGCATTCCTTTCCTCCAAAGACCACATGGGGTGACATTGACTTCACATGAGAAAAGTGGAACGAAGACATGATCTTCACATCGTGGAGAGAGGACGGCTGGGCCAAGCGTCTATACTCCAGCAGGTGGGAACCTCCGACCCGATTAACATTAGCCAGCCTTCCTCCTGGGGTCTAGGCTTGCAGAGAGCTTGATGCCGCCCGCCCACCCCACGGGGGCAGTGCAGGCTGCCGGAGGGTCCGAGGGAACCCTTCACCTCCTGCTGGGACAGATCCACAACCCTGGCCAGGCGGCCGCCCAGCGCAGGAGCACAGGTAAGCGCCAAGGGGACAGCGAACACGTCCCGGGTGGGAGGGCGCGACCTTCGCTATCACGGCTACGGCCACTGCGGAGGCCTCGGCTGAGCGGACTGAGCTCAAGGCCGTGAGAAAGGCCAAAGTAAAACAGAAAACCACTTCCAGCTGACCTCTATTCTTAGGAACTTGGAGCCTTAGACGCTGGCAACCGGCTGGCTGGCTCGCTCGGGACCAGGCTTTCTCGTGGGGAGGGCGCGGAGCTGCCTGCCGCTCCAGTCCCGCACGCAATTGGCGGGGTAGATGGGTGCCGATTGGGCAAGCTGGGAGTTGAGAGAAGGCACGCAGGTTGGGGTGAGGTTAGGAGAAGGAAGCCCGGGGAAACTTCTCACTCCCTTCCGCTACACACCCTTTGGCATCCCTACTTCTGCGACGGGACTTTCTTTTAAAATGTGGGGCACTGGGAACCTCAGGGACCCCGCGGACAGCCAGAGTCTGACACATAACTGCACGGGCGCGCTCCCCCTCGGTCACGAACGGAAGGGCTGGGAGGGAGCCACGGGGTCACCTCCAGCCAGGAGCGTTGGGACTAGCGAGATCGTCCCCCACCCCACCCCACCCCCCGGGAGCTAATGGGCGCAGGCGGAGCCGTGGGCACCCCGGAGGGAGGCGTAGGACGCTCGCCCCCATACGGTCCGCACCCCGCGATGGCAGATGGGCTCGCGGGGTGTCCCTTTTCCCCAGCTCGGCCGCCCTCTGTCGCCGCCACGCTCCCCCCACCCGGGCCTCGCACCCCTCGAAGGAAGGGGCTCGCGGGAGGGCGCGCGCGCAGCAGCGAGCAGGGGCAGGGTTTGGGGGCATC
>NW_027532592.1:2855722-2923539 GCF_008692635.1 Crocuta crocuta
GGGAGGGAGAAAAGTAGAGGGGGAAGGCGGCGGTCCCCGGGGGGGGATGGGCGCCCCCGACAGCCGAGCGGGGCGCGAGCCTCGCCCCGGGATGCCGCGAAGCGGGCCGGTGTGCTGGGTGGGCCCTGTCGAGAAAGCCGGGAGTTGGGTCCTTTAACCTGGAGGACGCACAGGGCGCGGGGCAGATCGGCACCGGGGACGCACAGCGCCAGGTGCCTAGTAGGCCAGCAACTCCTTCCGATTTTCCTGGGTTTGGTTCCGGTCGATAATAGAGCTGAAAGCAGGAGACAGCTTTTCAAACAGGTTCAAGAGTGATTAACATGAGACCCTCCCCTGCACACACGTACACAGGCGCCCTCGCACGCGGACGCGGAAGGCATGCACCTGCTGTCGCGAAGCGGGGAAGCGGGGATGTGGGGATCCGACCCCCGAACCGTCCGGAAAGAAAACCTGGCCTTTTGTGCGCTCGACGTGGTGGTTAAAAAGCCAGCGAGGACACAGCGCCGTCTGGTGTTGACAGTGCGGCAGTTGGTAGACGCGAGAAGGTTCGGCCTCAGGTCTGAGCTGGCGGCAGGAGGCCCCATACGATGTTAGTTTTTTCTTTTTAAAAATGTTACCCTCACAAATGAACGGAGGAAAGCAACCGCCTCCTTCGTTAGAGGGTCAATCGTCGGAATTACCCGGATATTCAGCGAACTGTCTGAATAATCGGAAAAATGCAAATCCTCCTTCTCCAGGAATAAGTATTTGCATGACCCTAAAGCAGCCCAGCGGTCAGAGGGAGAATGCTGAAAGACCAGAGACTATTTTATAGGTATCTGAATAAAATAATTTTAAAAGCAGATGCTCAACAGGGGGTAGGGGTGATACCGTGGAGACACACACACACACACACACACACACACACTAGCTCAGGCCTGACAGAGTGAACAAGACAGAATTTCAGCCTCTACTCAGCCCCTAATTACCTGTATGACTTAGAAGAACTCATATGAGCCTTTTCTGGGCTTGAGTTAGTTTGACTGCAGCATCAAAGCCGGGTTCAATACACATCTGTTGAAGGTCTCAGAAGACAGGTTCTGGGGGGAGAGGAAGGAGTGAAGCCCAGGCTCTGCCTTCATAGGTCTAATAAGTAAACTGAGTCAGGATGATAGAATCAGGCAGTGATGATGTCAGGGCTGAGGGCACTGAGCAACCAGGAGATGTATTTTTTATTTATTTATTTTTTTACTTTTATTTATTTTTGAGAGACAGAGTATGAGTGGAGAAGGGGCAGAGAAAGAGGAAGACACAGAATCTGAAGCAGGCTCCAGGCTCTGAGCTGTCAGCACAGAGCCCAACACGCGGCTCAAACCCACGGACCGTGAGATCATGACCTGAGCCAAACTCAGACCCTCAGCCGACTGACCCACCCGGGGGCCCCTGTATTTTTACTCAGAGACCTAGGAGATAACCCACATTATTCTTTCGCAGAGCACCTGAGCTATTTTAGGACCATGCAAACACTATTATTCTTGGGGGGTGGGGGTGGGGGGGAGGAGGATTTCAGGGAAGAAAGAATTTAAATCCCCCAATTTGCCAGATGGTTCACTTAATATCTGGATGTGAGAAAGACATAAGGACAGAGTGACAGCATATACAAAGGCATGGAAGTCGAGAAAAGTAGAGAACGTTCCAGGGGTTGCTATGTGTCTGGGACTCCGGCTCATGTAGGAAGGACAGGAATTGGCTCTGGGGGTGGGCAGAAACCTAGTAAGGAAGGGCGAAGGAATTTGGGCTTTACCCTGGTGGCAACGTAGAATCTCTGGAACATTTTAAGCAGGGGTTTGGCCTGGCAAGAAGGTTCCATGTACTATTACTGCGTAACAATCTACCCCAGAATTCCGTGGCCTGACCCAACCATTTAGGAATGATCACAGATTCTGTGGGTCAGGAAACGTCTGGAGGCTCAGCTTAGAAGATGCAGATGGTGGCAGCCAGAGCAGCTGGGGTTCAGGATTCGCTTCCAAAATGATTCTCAGGTCTGGTGCCTGGACTGGGATAACTTGAGAGCTGGCTCAACTGGAACCATTCCCCGAGGCGCCTACACATGGCCCGGCCACGTGACTTGGACTTTTCACAATATGGCGGCTGGCCTCCAATGAGAGCATGGCAGGGCCAGTAAAGGCTGCCTGGACTTCGGCCCTGACCTCAGATGTCACCCGATGTCACTTATGTGGACCCTGTTTGCAAAGCAGACACAAACATGCTTACGTTCAGATGGAGGACAGCCCACCTCTCAATGCAGTAATGTCCGAGAAGTTGCCCCCCCACCCAGTCTTAAAACCACCATCATCAGGGGCACCTGGGTGGCTCAGTCGGTTAACTGTCTGACTTCGGCTCGGGTCATGATCTCACGGTTCGTGGGTTCGAGCCCCCTGTCAGGCTCTGTGCTGACAGCTTGCTCAGAGCCTGGAGCCTGTTTCAGATTCTGTGTCTCCCTCTCTGAACCTCCCCTGCTCACGCTGTCTCTCTCTCTCTCTCTCAGAAATAAATTTTTTTAAAAATTTAAAAACTATTTTTAAAAAAGCCACCATCATCAGATGTGGTTTGGGGGATGGGTTGGAGGGGATAAAGTTGGGTCCCACAGAAGGGGACTCTTCCCGACCTGCATGGATCAGGAATGGGGAAAGGGACAGCTAGTTCCCAGACAAAAACTGGATATTATCAGCAGACAAAGAGGAAAGCTTGAGTTTGAGGGTCTGAGGACAGCCAAGGGGTGGTGGACACTCGTTAAGTAAATGGCCAGCTAGATGACTGTCTAGACAGATGTGGTCTTGACCATCAGCTAGTCAGTTTGAGGCTCAGTGAAGCCATCCGGCGGCAGGTTTGAGAGCCACCAGTATACAAATGGTAGCAAAACCCTGTATGCAAGTGTGGAATGAGAAGACTAGTGGCCAGAGGGTCCCTAGTGCCCTGTGATTAGGCAGAAGGAAAGAAGGCAGAAGAAGGAAGTTCAAAAGGATAAACACTAAGACTGTTTGGTGGAGGCCAGAGGAAGATCTTTAAGGAGTGGTCAGCAGTGTCAGATGCATAGGGGGTTGTTTCACGGGGACATCCACACCCAGCCCTTAGAAGAGGGGGTTTATTTCAGGTCTTTGGATCAGGCAGTGCATTTCCCTGCCCTGCTCCCTCCGTGGAGGGGACTTCTCATCCTCCTTCACGTAAGGTAACAACGTGTGCCCTCCGCGCTGCCCCCCAGAAGCCCCAGGCTGTAATGTCTGCAGAGGGAGGTGATGAGATGGAGGAAAAGAAAGTTTACAAGACCAAGGTCAACCAGACAAGTGAAGGCATGGACCCCCCGCCCCACGTTCCCAACTTCCCTGAGAGGCACACTGGAGTCAAGAGTGGGGTCCTGTACTAATAGAGGGGCGCTCCCCTCTCTGGCTCTCCTGTGTTTTAACTTTTTTTGTTTACAAGTATTTACTTCTGAGAGACAGAGTGAGACAGAGTGCAAGTGGAGGAGGGGCAGAGAGACAGGGAGACACAGAATCCCAAGCAGGCTCCAGGCTCTGAGGTGTCAGCACAGAGCCCAACGCAGGGCTCAAACCCATGAACTGTGAGATCATGACCCGAACCGAAGTTGGACACCTAACCAACCGAGCCGCCCAGGCACCCCCTCCTGCGTTTTAACTTAATGGGGTCAGCCTGACAGTAACATTGGCAGTGGGGCGATAATCAGCGTGGCTGTCTAGATTTGGACATCAGCTGTTTACAGAAGTATCTGGAAAGCTAGTGCTCACAGGAAGGCACCCTTGCAGGCCCGGTGCCGGTGCCTGTGCCCAGTGCAGAAGCTCATCTATCCTGCCAGAGCTTGGGGGACGGGGCCGGGACCCCAGGGAGCGCCAGGGCGACTCTTCGGCAAGCCTGTTCCTTGCCCTTCCTGGTCCTTTAAGGACAGAGGGAAGGATCGTTACCACACTGAATTCAGTCTTGATGACCTGAGAGAGACATTCATTAGGATGGGCTCCAGCGAGGCCAGGGCGAAGGAGACCGCTGTCTCCTAAGAGATTCCCCACACCCCTCCCGACAGCAGCCGCTGAGCTGGAGCTCACCTCGGGGACTCCTGCTTCCAAGGCAAATGGGTTCAAGTGTTTCTAAAGTTGGGCGCGCTGTGGCTGCAGACCAGGCCACCGAGGACAGTGTGAAACTCCCTTAACAGGAGCGCCAGGGAAAGCCTGCCTGATCTGCTGACATGGGGCAGACCGGCACTCTCCGAAGAACCGAGCACTCCGAGAGCCCTGCACACTGAAGCCCGTACCCAGCTCTGAACCACACGGGAGGCGAAGGGGGGCCTGGCCCGGCAGCCTTCTCCCCGCACAGGGCAGAGGGGTTGTCCCCACAGGGAGCCACGCAGCCTGCGGCGAGCCCAGGGCACAGAGTAGCTGGTGGTAGAAGCTAGTACTGGTGGCAGTATGGGTAGTTTAGATCATGGTAGTAGTGTATAATAGTACTATGTCATAGTAACATGTAATAATAACATATAGGATAAAATATAGTAGTGATAGTATGTAGTAGTGTGTAGTGATATACAGTGTATATATGTAATAGTATGCAGTAATGTGTAGTAGCAGTGGGTAGTATTAGTAATACGTAATAGTATATAGTAGTAGTGTGTAATAATCATGGTACATACCAGTAGTAGTGTATAAAGTAGTATGTAGTAGTACTAACAGCATGTAGTAGTAGTAGTATTTGCTGGTAGTGGTGTATGATCGTAGTAGTAGTAGTATGTAACAATAAGTAGTAGTGGAATGTAGTAGTCATAGTAGATAGTGCTACTGGTAGAATATAAAGTAGCGCGGTGTAGTACCTAGCAGTGCTAGTCGTAGGTAACAGTGTGCAGTAGTAAGCAGTAGCAGTGTGCAGGAGTGCTAACAGAGTATGTAGTAGTAGTTTTTGCTGGTATGAAATAGTAGCATGTGGTAGTAGTGCTATGTAGTATTAGTGGTGTGTAGTGGTATGCAGCAGCAGCAGCGGCGGTAGTAGGTAGTAGCAGTTGTATATGGTAGCAATACTTGCTGCGAGCAGCACAGCCGTGTGCAGCAGTGTGCAGCAGGAGTGTGTGCTGGTACTAGCCCATCGCAGCGGGAGGCAGCGGTCGGAGAACGCCGGCCGCTGGCGGGACAGAGCAGCGCGCTGTAGGCAGCAGCGGCGGCGGCAGCGCGGAGGAGGAGGGTCTACAACATACGTTATGGTAGTAGCACCGCATAGCCGGAGTATGTGGCTGGGTACGATAGCCATCGGCCACCCGTGTCTACATAAAGTTAAATGACTCGAAACTCGGGGAATGTACCGGCCGGTTCCGCAGCGGCTCCCACGCAGGGCGGCACAGACAGCGAGCATCGGCATCTCCCCGGGAAGGCTGGTTGGACGGCGCCGAGCTAGGACGTGGCTGGGGCCACGTGTCAGGGCTGCGGCATCGTCATCCGCTAGGCTGGTTTCTCTCTCTAGGTCATTAACATCCAGGTCAGGCTCTGCCGTTCCCAGGCTCCTNATGGGGGGGGGGGCGCGTAGCAGCCCCTCTCGGCTGCCAGTATTCTCTTCCAGCAGCCTTTCTCTCTGCGGTCCCTCTAGCCTCCTCCCTCTCCCCTCCATCCCTTCCCCACTGCGCCCCTTCTGTGAGCAGGTGCTCTGCCCAGCTGTTTCTCTCAATCTCTCTCTCTCACGCGCGCGCGCGCACACGCTCTCACTGTCGGGGAGAGGCGCTCCTTATGCTCATTTCACAGATAGACACCTCGAGGCTAAGCAAAGTTGAATAGTGAGCAGGGCCAGAGAGGGTCCCGGGCTTTGCGCCTCCTCTGCCTGCCCCAGGCCCACCCCTCCGTCTGAGGGACCCTCCTGCCTCTCTCCCTCTCTCTCCCACACCCCGGCTCCCCTATAAGTCAGCTCTCCTGATTAAATCTGGTGGGGATTAGGTCTGCGTTTCCCAGTAATTAACAGCCAAAGATTCGCGCAATAAAGCAGAGTGACTGACAGAAAAAAATGAGGTGACCTCAACATCGCTCTCCTCTTCTCTGCCAGGCCCCGGCCACCGACGCCCGGTCCCTGCTGTCGCATTCCCCCAGCTGCCCCTGAGGCTAAGGGTGTGGGGGGCAGACCAGACCTCTGGGAGCCAGAGTCAGGACCCTGAAGGTCACAGAGAAAAACGTCTCCAAGGTGGACAGGCCCCCGCAGAGCCTCCTGCCCTCCGCTCGGCAGAACCTCTCCTCCTCCGGGGCTCAGGTGATCCATCGTTCTTTCCCTCCACTTGGGTACAGAGGCGGGAGAGGCCTGTCTGCGAGCTGGCTGTCCCCGCGGGCTAGTCCCAGCACACGGAAGGGGATGGCAGGAAGCAGGGGGCCGGCAGAGGGGACCCGGGGACCCGAGGTGGGGAGGCACAGCCAGGAGGACCAAGGACAGAAGATACCCCAGGAGCTGAGAATTAATCTCCCTCTCTTCTCCCCCCACCCAGCCTGGGCTTCCGGAGCCTTCTGCCCCACCCCGCCCCCGGGCTGCACACAGAGGCTGCACTTCCTGGGTGTTTGATCGTCGTGGACTGACTTGGCCCACCTGTGCCGGCACCAGTCACTCCGTCTCCCCGTGCCATGTTCCCGTTCAGCTCCCCCCGCCCCCCGCCCCAGCCACTGATGTCGTCTCGGAAGCAGTGGGTGTCTGTCCGAGAACGATGAGTGGCTGGGGGCTGAGAGGAGCCGGGGAGGGGAAAGGAGAGACGTGGGTCTGGGAGGGGGAGGAGACAGACAGAGCTCGCCTTCCCCCCTCAAGGTGATGGATGCCAGGGCGCAGGGCAGCTCCCGCACCGTCGTCCTCACGACTCTGGCATTTAACTAAGACAGTGACAGGATGAAGTAGGCAACGGGGGTGCAGAGCACACTTGTCGCACTGAGCACCGCGTGACGTACCGACTCGTGGAATCACTGTGCTGTATGACGGGGACTAGTGTCACACCGTGTGTTAAAGCCACTGGGATCACATGGAAGGGGAGGGAGGAGGGACAGCGGAGGGGAGAAGGGAGGAGGAAGGAAGGATGGGAGGAGGGAGGGGGATGGGAGGAGGGAGGGGGGAAGGAGGGAGGGACCGAGAGAAGAAGGAAGGAGGGAAGAAAGAAGAAAAGAAGGAGGGATGGAGGGAGGGAGGAAAAGAAAGAAGGAAGGAAGGAAGGAAGGAAGGAGGGAAGGNTGGGAGGGGAGGAGGGACAGGAGGAGGGAGGGAGGATGGGAGGAGGGAGGGGAGGAGGGACAGGAGGAGGGGAGAAGGGAGAAGGGAGGGAGGATGGAAGGAAGGCAGGAAGGAGGAAGGGAGGAAAGGAGGAGGAAGGGAGGAGGGAGGAAGGAAGCAGGGAGGAAGGGAGGAGGGAGGAAGAGAGGAAGGAAGGAAGGGAGGGGGGAGGGAGGGAGGAAAGGAGGAGCTGGAAAACAAAACAAAGGGAAGCAACCCCAAGCCACCCCCCCCTCCGGCCTGGACATCATCACTGACGAAGGGTTGCGCAGAGACCTGGTGTCCGTACTGTCCTGTGTCCGAGTCTGTCAGCTGAACCCCTCTGGCCCTAACACGGGGGTCCTGGCCTGGTGGCCCCCCCCGTCCCACAAGCGACCCCCCAGCCCCAGGGAACACAGGCAGGGTCAGGCTGCTCCGCGCGGCTGTGGGTCTCCCGTCTCCCATGATGATGTGTGGGGACACGGAGCTCTGGGACTCAAGCTGGCACCACAGGCTGGTCTCCCTGGGGCTTTAGCTCCCGGGCAGGGCCGATTTGTCTCCCTCCTGAGCAGCCGGCTGCAAAAGACTCAGCCCTTCCTGCCCCGTCCCACCCCCACCCTCCCAGGGCCCTCAGGAGCTGCCTCAGAGACCCCGTCCGGCTGCACCCTAGGGAGAAGCACAAGGGAGAAGAGCCAGGCACATGCGTGGTGAAAACCAAGCAGAGCAGGTGCTCAGGCACGTGAGGAGTAGTGTCGTGTCCCATGTGACAAGCCATGGAGGGGCACGCCTACTGTTGCCTCTCACCCACCATGAGACCCTGAGCAAGAGACTGGGACGCTCAGGGACTCAGTTTCCACACCTTTAAAATGGGACGATAACATGGGCCACCTGGGTGGCTCAGTCAGTTGAGCTTCAGCTCAGGTCATGATCTCACCATTCGTGGGTTCAAGCTCTGCATCGGGCTCTGTGCTGACAGCTCAGCGCCTGGAGCCTGCTTTGGATCCTGTGTCTCCCTCTCTCTCTGCCCCTCCCCTGCTTGCAATCTGTCTCTGTCTCTCTCTCTCTCAAAAATAAATACACATTAAAAATAAAATTAACTTAAATAAGTAATAAACTTTAAAGGAAGATTGTCCTGGGTGGGCCTGACCTAATCAGGTGAATGCCCTTAGAGGAGAACTGGGCCCTCCCCGGGGTGAGAGGCTCTCCCCACAGCCTGCAGCTTGAAGCCGTGTTGAGGAGGCCCATGTGCCAGGGAGTTCAAGACAGCCTCTGGTCAAAAAGCCAGCCCAAAGCACAGCTGTTGGTCACATCCTGCAAGGAAAGAATTTCCAGAGTGAGCCTGCAGACGGGGTCTTCCCGGCAGAGCCTCCTGAGAGAATGAGGCGGGCTCCCACAGGGACTGCAGCCCAGTGAGACCCCAAGCAGAGGACCCAGGCCGGCCGAGCCCGGCTCCTGCCCCACCAGCCCTGCGAGAGCACGATGTGTGTTCTTCAGGTCCTTGCACTTGCATCGGTCTATGACAGCGACAGAAAACTAACGGAGGAGCGCGCCCGGGGGCAGGACCTGTAACCGGGCCAGGCCTGGCTTCTCACCCCGGAAGCAGGAGTCCGGCCAGAGGATTCACTCCGACCACCCTGTTTTTGTCCCAAGGTGAAAAGGGGCCGAGTTCGTGGGTCTGCTCCCGAAAGGCTTTTGTCGGGAGCTGCCGTGAGGAGGTGACATTCCTGAGTCACGTGGGCTGTAGACGAGACTGAGTAGGAGATTTTGGCTCAGGTCATGATCCCACGGTTCATGACAGCGAGATCAAGCCCCAGCCGGGCTCTGCGTCCACAGTGTGGAACCTGCTTGGGATTCTCTCTCTCCCCCTCTCTCTGCCCCTCCCCTGCTCATTCTTGCTCGCTCGCTCTCTCTCAAAAATAAATAAATAAACTTAAAAAATAAATAAAGTCCCTTCTTGTCCCAGCCTCCATGAGCATGATGGGAGCGCCTATTGGCCCTGCCTTCCTGGAGCTCAGTGTTAAAGAGGAGAGTTAGGTGAGCCGGTATGTGCAAAACCGGGGGGAAACTCGAGTGTCTGGGTCCGGAGAGGCCCTTAGAAATAGCTGTTGTCTAAACTGAGAACAGAAAGGTCGGCAGAGCAATCCTGAAACTGAGAAAGGGCACTGAGTGGCAGGGGTCACTCGCTCCTGCCGGGTACGCATCCATCTCTTTTCCTTATGATTAGAGTACTGTTTTATTCCGGTGGCTGGTGTCCAGCTGAGAGACAGCGTTTCCCAGACCCCCCTCCCTCCCCCATGATATAAATGGAAGTGCACAGGATTTCGTAGAAGGAGTCCTGTCTCACCCGCAGCCTGGGTTTCCCGCCTAGAATATATGGACTCGATGGCTGGAATCCCAGCAGCCATTTTGTGCCTTAAAGCAAACCTCAGGAGGGACGCTGCTAAGCATGGCGGGGCAGAGAGTAGACGGGAGCCCGGCCCCCTGATGGCTCTGGAGCAGCTAGGCCCGTGTGTGACACCTCTGGGTGGTGTCAGGTTCAGCCTCCCCTCCATGGGTTGTGCGAGATGAGAGGCCAGAACTTGTGGGGAAACCAGGAAAGGTCTCCTGTCTAAGGCCCGCGGCCCAGGCTGGCGTGGCCCTCCAGCTACGCCCAGTAACGGGGACCCTGGAGCAGCCCAAGCCCGCAGCTCAGCTGGCCTCCTGCACCCACCAGCCGCCCCGGCAAAGGTCTGACACGTCCTGGGCACATGGCTTGCCCTCGGCCACCCCAAGGAGCCCGCACACCCAGCCCTTCACCGCTCTTGGGGAAACCTTGGGTTGGCCCCCATCCCAGAGGAATTCAGCCCGGACCTCCTGAGCGAGCCTGAAACCCACACAGACTTACCCCCCACCTTCCATCACTCCTCCAGAAAGTGCTCCTTGAAAACTCAGGCCTCTCCCACCATCACTGACAGATGGGTCCCCGAAAATGAGGCGGCTTGGAGCAAGCTGTCACCCCAGACAACAAGGACATGACCCAAGACACCCAGGGGCAGGTCAGAGAGGCTCCCCCGGCCAGAGACCAGACAGCACGTAAGGCTGGGAACATCAAGAGACTGAGGCAGGTCAAGTGTGTCCGGGAGCCTGTAATAGCGCTATGACAAAAAGACAGAGGGGCGCCGGTGGCTGAGTCCGCTGAGGGTCCAACTCTTGGTTTCGGCTCAGGATTTCATGGTTCGTGGGATGGAACCCTGCGTCGGGCTCCTTGCTGTGCCCGGAGCCTGCTTGGGGTTCTGTCTTTCCCTCACTCTCTGCCCCTCCCCATACTCTCCAATAAATAAATAAACTTGAAAAAAATGAAAGAAAGAAACTAATTGGTTATCAGTTGAGGAGACTAATAAACTAATTCGTTATTTTGAAAACTGACAAATCAAAGGAAAAAAATCAAGTGAGAAACAAGGATAGAAAGGAACCACTCTGTTCTGAATAAATATATCCCAAGATGTTAACGGAGGAGGAGTGGGGGGGAGGGGGAAGGGGCAGGGAAGGGACAAGGTGGGAGGGAGAGAGATTGAAGGGGAGGGAGGGGAGGGGGGAGGGGGAGAGGAGCCAGAGTAACCATGGCTCCTTGGAGAAACGGCTGATTCTAGATCTAGGGCAGGAAATGCCTCCATCTTGTTGCACAAGAAAAAAAGGAAGGGCTGAGGTCAAGTCCAAAGGACAGGGGAACCAACCCCAAGGCGTACCCACCAAGCAGAGGCCATCTGAATGACAAAAAAGAATAATAGTTGCAATAGATGGAAGGTATCACACAGATAAAAATCTGCGTGCCCTAATGGCACTAAAAAAGAGGCACCACACTGGTTCACTCGGGTGAACATCTGACTCTTGATTTCGGCTCAGATCATGATCCCAGGGTCGTGGGATCAAGCACCGGGCTCTGTGCTGAGCATGGAGCCTGCTTAAGATTCTCTCTCTCTGCTCCTCTACCTGCTTACATGTGCTCTCTCTCTCTAAAAAAATAAAATAAGTTACTAAAAACAAAAAAAAGAACCACTGGTCAATATTCAAGGCTGCCAGGGCATCACTCCTTGCTCTGAAAACTGACTAAAAGGAGAGAAATTCAATTCTGGGGCGCCTGGGTGGCTCAGTCGGTTAAGCATCCGACTTCGGCTCAAGTCATGATCTCACAGTTCGTGAGCTCAAGCCCTGCATTGGGCTCTGTGCTGACCACTAGCTCAGAGCCTGGAGGCTGTTTCAGATTCTGTGTCTCCCTCTCTCTCTGACCCTCCCCTGCTCATGCTGTCTCTCTCTCTCTCAGAAATAAATAAAACATTAAAAAAATAAATAAAAATAAGTAAAAGAAGAGAAATTCTTCTTTGCAAAAGGTAATCCTCAGATAACAAATTGGAAGAAACGAGACAACAGAAAAATCACTATTTTGCATCCTCTAAGGAAATCACGAATCGAGCGGCTAAGCCCATCTTGCTGCTACGGCCTGCAGCCACTTGACGAGACAAACCAGGGCCGGNGAGAATCTTAAACCAGTAATATAACCACCTTTGCTTTTTTTTATCACCAGGCACCAGCAGCGCTGACCGATGTCGGTGATAAAATACCCCTCCCTCCAGGAAGTCTGTCCCCAGCCTTCATAACCTCTGCCTGAGTAACAGCTTACAGAAAATAGGGGACAGGGGAGAACATGTCACCTGAGATCATAAGGAAGCCTCCAGCCCAGCCCAGAAGACACAGCATTCTATGGGGGGACGGCCAGGGGTCTCTATGGGGGGGGGCAAAGGAACGGAGGGGTGCAAGGAGACTGACTAATGAGTGAATGTGCAGACCTCAGGTGTTGTGCGCGTGCATCCATGCTTGTGTTGTTGCTTTGTTGTTTAGTGAGTGATGGTTGGGGAGTGAGGCTCCCGTCACACGGCCCTCCATCCGCCTGTCTCCTTCTCTTCTCCTCCCATCTGCCATCTGTATCTGGGAATGTGTGTGTAAATGTGTGTGCATGTGGGCACATGTGCATGTGTGTATGAGTGTTTACGCATACATGGCTGCACATGTACGTGTTTGTGTGTGCATGCACGGTCATGTGCATCTGTGCTCGTGTGTGAGCGCACTCGTGTGTGTGTTGTGTGTGCGTGCACATGTGGTTGTGTGTGCACACTCATGTGTGCTCGTGTGCGCGCACATGTTCGTGTTGATGTCGCCTGTGCACACTTACGCATGTGCACGTGTCTGCGTGCAGGTGCCTGTCGGAGTCAGGGCAGGGACGATGTCTGTCTCACACACACTCTTCTTTCACTGTCCTGATCTTTTTTTTTTTTTCCCATCCCCACTTCTGTGCCTTCAACTATGTGCAAAGAGACCCTGCCCGTCCCACTCCGAGAACCTTCCAGGTCCAGGCTCTGTCTGGGGTGGGAGCAAGCACCTTCCTGGGCACTGGGGCACGGGCTCCTCACCACACTGCTGGGGCTGAAGTAGGGAGAAGGGTGAGCTGGCCCAAGCGACATTCCNTCCCTTGGGCACTCGAAGCAGGGCAGGTGTGACAAAAGCCCACTCAGCAACCGCACCCTGATGTCCCCCCCACACCCCAGCTGCCTGCACAGGCCAGCAAGGTCCTCTTCTTGGGGACAGAGGGGAGTCCTTGCACCACCCTCCTCAGAACGCCCCCTTCCCAGCCGGCTAAGGACCGTTTTCTGAGAAGCTTCAGCATCTCCACTCCATGGAGACGCTCTGATTCATTCCGAAGCTGCTAATTAAGGGGCGAGCTGCTGTGCGCTGGTGGGGGGCTCCCTGCGTGCTGGAGTCGGGACGCCGTGGGAGCCGCGGCTGGTGGTGCCGGGGGGCTGCGGGGACAGGCCATGGAAACAAAGCCCCGAGGGCCCCTGATGTTCACGTGTGGCTGTTCTGGTGAGAGGAAACCGAAACCCGGTCATGACCGCGGGCCTGCTCGCAGACAAATGAGGGCCGCGCTCCAGCGAAAGGCAAGCGGAGGCCTGGCCGGGGCCCCGCAGCGCTGGTAACAGGCCTTCTACGACACAGGCAGCTTCGGGCCATCTTCGGCTCAACACCCCGTGAGAGTCCCCGTCTTGCCCCGCACACTCGCCCCAGCCTCGCGCCCTGCCCGGGTGGGACAGGCAGAAGGGGCTTTGGGGAAGAGAAGGGGCTAGAACTGAGGAGGGCAAACAGAAAGGGGCGGGGAAACAAGGAAGGTGGCTGTGATCAGATAGGCGGGGGCTCGCCTGTAACACCAAGCATTTCACCCCCCCCCCCGAGAATGTTCCCGGGGCCCTGGGACCTGCCCTCCCTCTCTGTCCACCTTCCTCAGAAAGGCCAGCCTTCCAGCAAGCACTGCCTTCCCCTCCAGGTCCCCACGCAGAGGCACCTGCGTGAGGACTGGGCTCCTGCCCACCCCCTCGCTGGGCGGGTGACCTGGAGTGAGTCACAGCCCCTCTCTGTGCCCTCGACACCCCTGGGCTGGTTGGGGGACTGGATGGAAGAAGGTAACAGACCCCTTCACAAGGCAGAGGGTCTGGCCCGCACGTCCAGCGAACCTCTCCCTGCTGCATGGGTGCCCGCACCGCCCTCCCCAGCCACCTGGCTGGCCTGGTGGTGCCCTTCACGCCGCACCCGTTCTTCGTCCGCAGGCCTGACCCACACAGACCCAGCCCCACCCCCTCCCTCTCCCTGGCCGGCACTGGAGGGAACTGGTCTGCCCTGTCCGCTGCTGGACACGTGCCAGGTACCCTCCAAACAAGGCACCTCCACGTCTGAGCGCCCTGCCTGCACCCCGTTTCCTCCAAGATCATCAGCTCCCCAGACTCCCCTGCCTGAGCCGCACCTCCCTGCTTGGAGCCCCCCCTTGGCTCTCAGGCTTCGGTACCAGGGTTCAGCGGATACGCCTCCCTGCACACACCCCCGACGCAGGCACATTCAGAATGTCAGCGCCAGGGCCCACGTTCCAGACACAGAGGTTCAAAGAAAAGCAAACGCCAGGCACACACAATTGGCGCGGTGGGGGAAAAAAACCTTCTCAAAGCCTCCAGCCCACAGAACTCCCCTCGTCCCTTCCGGGTACCACAGATGCTCGGTGACAGCCGAGATCTGTCTTCCAGAAGCAGGAACTGGGGAGTATTTCTGGCCCAATTAAGCTTCAGTGCTTGACAAGAAGTAAATGCAGCCTCATCTCTTTCCGTGCCGAATGTGAGAAACATATGGGCTCTGCGCGCATCTGGGCCACGTCGTCCGCCTTCTAGCACCTGCTGCTCGCCCAGGACGGAGCATGCGCGTGTGCGCAGGTCACAGGTGGGCGGGCGCGTCTGACACGGGCATCCCTAAAGGGACGTGGTCTGCTGTAGCATGAGAGTCAGGCAGTGAACACAAATACTGTTCTACAAATTACCAGTATTAGAAATCAAGGGGCTCCTGGGGGACTCAGCCGGTTAAGCGTCAGATTTCAGCTCAGGTCATGATCTCACGGTTCACGAGTTCAAGCCCCGCATCGGGCTCTGTGCTGACAGCTCAGAGCCTGCAGCCTGCTTCGGATTCTGTGTCTCCCTCTCTCTCTGCCCCTCCCCTGCTTGCTCTCTGCCTCTCCCTCAAAAATAAATGTTAAAAATGTTTTTAAAAAAATCAAGCAATTATCTCCATTTCAAAGATATCAGAACTCTAACTGCCGTTATCATTATCGTCACCCTCACCCGCAGCCTTGGGCTTGTACATGCAAATGGCACTGCCAGGATAAGGTAGAACCTTCCAGGTAGGGCGGATCATACAGCACCAGCTTCGGCAGGGAGATAGGACTGGAGACCTGATGTCGGACTGAACAATGGATCAGAAGGTAGATGCAAGGACTGATTAGCTGGTTTAAGTACACACGCTTGAAGACAGCCCCATCAGCTCTAAGACAAGTGGCCCCGGAAGCAGACCCTGTTCAGTGCCGTGTCTGGCTCTACTTCAGAAGCCACTAGCAGGTGGCTGATCCTCAGGGTGAAGAGAGGCTCCTCTGCCCCCAGGCTGGACCCACCCCACCCTGATTCCTGGAGGCCTGGTCCCCTGGAAGGGCAAAGAGGCAGCTTGGACCATCAGACTTGTTAACCTATAATAATATTAGTTACCATTAATTGAGCACTTACCCTATGCCAGGTGCTTTACAGACGTCTAACATACTGACCTCACGGACCCCCAGTGAGAAGTGTTCTTAGCCTTATGTACCAGATGAGGATGCCAAGGCTCAGAGGGGGCAAGCAACTTTCCCAAGGTCACACAGCCTGTGACACAGTCAGTTGTCCAGCCAGGACAGTATCAGAGCCTGAGGTCTTGACCGCTACCTCTCCCCTCCATTCCCCTTCCCTCTTCTCAGAAAGAGCAAACAGGGGGCGCCTGGGTGACTCAGTCGATTAAGTGACTGACCCTTAATTTCAGCTCAGGTCACGATCTACGGTTTGTGAGTCTGAGTCCCGCGTCAGGCTGTGTGCTGGTGGTGCAGTGTCTGCTTTGGGATTCCCTCTCCCTCTCTCTGCCCTTCCCTTCCTCACTCTCTCTCAAAATAAACAAACTTGGAAGGAAGGAAGGGAGGGAGGGAGGAAGCGAGCAAACGGGCAGGACCAGAAACCTGAGGTCAGCGACCTGACGCCCCTCCTGACCCCCCCCCCCCCCGGGAAGCCTGGAGGGAGGGTGGATCCCACAGGAACTTCGGGCCTGGGAGCTGCTTCCACCGAGGAACTCTGTAATCAAGGCCTGTTTTTCAACCCAAAAGTCATTCAGCGAAACCAGCCAGGGCTGCTAACCAGCTGGTTTGCATTGAACGGATTACCTGTTGATAAAATGTTGAAATCCGTTCCCACACGTGGGCCAGTACGATGCTTTCCTCCTCAGCCCCATCACCCTGACCTTCAGGAGCCCCCCAGCCAGCACCCGGGGGCCTCCCCTGGTCCCCTGGTTCAGGGTTGATGCCCAGCCCTGCTCCCAGGGAGCCTGGGTGGTGCTGGGTCCCTTGGGTGCATAACACTTGGTCATTATTTTGAAATTCTCCTTCGGGCCCCGTCCTCTCGGGGAACCGCTGAAAGGGCCTCGCCAGCGCCTCCCCCCCCCCCCCCGGTGGGGAAGCTGCATCTGGAGGGTTGGCTCCTGCCTGTGCAGAGGGGACGGTCCCCAGGGCAGGGAGTTGGCCTCAGAAACCCCAACACCAGGCGGGGCAACGGCCAAGCCTGCCTGGCCCCACGCGGGACCCTGGTGATGCAGGCCGGCTGGAAGAAGGGCCAGAGCTGGGGGTCCCCTGTTGCCTGGAAGGGACCAGAAGCTGGGGGGGTCGACGCTGGAGAGTTGGCCCTGAGCGGAGTGGAGCGAGGCGAGGCCAGCGAGGGAGTTGAGCCTCAAAGACAGAAGCCGGAAGAGTAAGAACAGTTTGGTTAGAGGCTTAGGGAGGGCCCAGAGCGTGGGAGCCTGCGGCCTATTTCCCGGGGTCCTGGTGTGCGGCCTGAGGGCCCCAAGACCGGGTGGGTGGAGGCCCAGGGGGGCCCCGGGAGAAGCAGCTCTGTGGAGGGCTGATGAGGAACAGGAGGGCAGCACCGGCCCCTCCTCCTGTCCCCGGAGCCCCGGCTGTGTCTGCACGTGGCTCCTGCCCCGAGCTCTGAGTCAAACGTGCTCAGACTGCGGGTCCGCGAGCCCATCACGGGCACTCGGCCTGTGGCTCGCACCCCCGGGCTCCTCCCACGCTCGCGTGCAGGTCAGCAGGTCTTTGTTACAGTTGGAAGCAAGTAAGTCAGAGTCAGCTCCAGCCTGCTGAGGAGCAAGGGTCCAAGGAAATGCAGGCGGGGCTGGCCCTGGAGGTGCAGGGGTCCCCCAGGGGTCCCAGAGGGGGTCCAGCAGGGGATCCAGCAGGGGGTGCAGCAGGGGGTGCAGCAAGGGATCCAGCAGGGGGCCCAGCAGGGGGGCCCAGCAGCGCCCAGGCACAACCCCTCCCCCCCTCTTTCTGAGCCTTTCTCCTCCCTGTGCCCACCAGGCAGCTTCACTGGCAGGATGGGCAGTGGCCCGGGTCAGGGTGGGCTCTCAGGGCTGCCAAGGGCTCAGCAGGGACCAAACCCAGGGTCCCCATCCCTAACTCCAAAGCATCGTGACAGGTGGGGCTTGGGGTTCCCTCCCTGCTGCTTTAGAAGGCTGAGTGTGGGAGCAGTGCTGGGGGGCCATGGGGGCTGGGCTTTGATGCAAGCCATCGGGACCCCACCTTGTCTCACCTCCAACCCCGTAGGGTCTGGTAAGTTGCCTTGGTTTCTTATCTGTAAAATGAGGATAAAAACTCCTGGCTCACAGGGTTGGGGGAGGGTTAACCTAACTCAGTGAGGGGCCGCTGTCTCCAGGGGCCTCTGCTTAGGCCAAGGCCTTCTGTCCCTGTACGCCTGTTGTATTTTATGTCTGCTCCTAGCGCATGGCCTCTCTATCTCCATACATTTTCCGTCCTGTCGGAATCTCCTCCTGAGTCTGAGCTCAGAGCACTCCAAGGTGGGCCCTGGCAGTACAGGGGCGGACTTGGGCTCAGGGTTCAGACCCGATGAACACCACCACAGACTTAGAGCAGGCCTGCAGACTGAATCCGGTTCCTGCCTCCAAAGGGCACGCACCGCCCCCAGGGCTGTGCGCCCAGGAGGGGCGGACCTCAGACTTCCCTGGCACCCCAGGGCCGCACTAGTAGACAAGCATCCCCCGCAGACTGAGTCCAGCCTTGTTCAACGGCAGCTTCAGGTGTTTGCATGAGACCATCCAGGCACGTGACCCCACTCATCCTTGAAGGAACAGGAGTCACTCTAGGAGGCAGTGGAGGTGGAGCAGGGGGCGGGCCTGAGTGGGCTCTGGGTCTGCCGCTTACCAGCTGTGTGATCCTGGCCCACCTGATCAACCTATCTGAGCCTTGGTTCCCCATCTGCCCCACGGGGAAGCCCAGCTCGAGGGCTGATGGAGGGATTAAAGATCATTCCTGCAGAGCGCCTGCTCTATAGAGGCTCGCTCTTTCCCCCCTGCCCAGCTCATCCACACAGTTACCAGCACGTGTGTTCGGTTCTTAGCAGACGATGGTGTGTTTCCCCCCAGAGCCGGTGAGGGGTCAGTCAGTCCCTGCCCCAGGAAAGGTGCTCAGGGAGGAACGATGTGAGTTTAAGACCTGTTGGGGGAAGAGACCCCTTCATAATTCCCTGCCTCCAGGCCAGGTCCACCTGACATCACCTCTGGGCCTTTGCTTGAGAATCAGTGCAGCCCCATGCAGTCACAGGAGGCCTGTCTGCCTGCCAGCTCAGATGCCAGGACACTGGGCTTGTCCCCTTGGCCCTCCCTCTTTCTGTGACTCAGTCCCCAGAACTGTACTGCCACAGTCTGCCTCAGTATCCCCACTTGAGCCATGCCCCGGGAATGGGTAGCCTACCTTTCCCCAAACTCAGACCCCAGTCATTGAGCTAAACCCCACTGCCAGAGGAGGGAGGTCCCCAAAGTCAAATGCATGTACCTGTTGTCCGAGATGTCCACCTCCCCAGGGACATCGGGGTGCCTGAGGGCTGCCTGCTCCTCCTTCCCCCTCCTCCTCCTCCCCCCAGAGCTGTCTGACCTCAGCCCCTGCTCGGAGCCCTCAGGGGATGTGGGAGGGGCCCTGGAGCCCCAGCCCAAAGAACAAGATGCGTCCACGGGTCCTTGTCCTCTCTTTCTCCAAATCCCCACCCCCCACCCAAGAGAAAAGCAAATGCATTCTTTGAAAGTAAACCCAAAGCCTGGGAGAAAATGAGACGAGATAATTATAGACAAGAAATTTCAACAAAGTTTAAAGAAGACGGAAAGCAGATGGAGAAGGAACGTTGGCAGAGGCGGCTGTAAACTAAAGCTCCGGCGAGGAGGTTCCACAGGAGAAGCAAACCCATGTGCCTGTGGAAAACCGGACACACTCTGGAGGCAACAGGTGCAGAGAGGAGCAGTCAAGTGTGGGGCGGAGAAGGGGGTGCTCGTGTGGAAGCCTGCAGCGAGCTGGACCCCAGAGTCCCTCCTCTACCACGCACCAGGCGAGACGCCCAAACCTTGTTCTCTGGAGAAGCAGAAATGTGGCAGCCCCAAACCTGGGATCCCAGGCAGAGTGGGGGGGTGGGGGGAGGGAAGGTTCAAGAATGCAGTCCTGATACTTCACATTGGATTTCTGATTCCTGTCTTCTGCTCCTGCCGATGCACCTCATCCCCGGGCAGGTAGATAGAGGATTCTCCTCCCTGGTAGTTGGACTGCCCGCAAGATCCCTGAAGACTGACATTTGGTGATTTCCAGCGTAAAAGCCCCCCAGCCAAGCATTCAGAGCCCACGGTTGGCTTCACAGAGCTTCTCTGAAAGATGAGCAGATAGTCAAGGGCTAACAGATATTCATGATCTGACAGTTTCCCTGGGTCAGGAGGCTGGGCATGGACCCTCAGCAGCCTCATTAGGACCCAGATCAAAGCATCCAGGCTATGTTCTCATCTGAAGGCTCAACCTAGGAAGAATCTTCTTCCAAACTCACTCAGGTTGTTAGCAGATGCATGTCCTTGTGACTGAGTGACTGAGAGTCCCAGCTTCCTACTGCTGTCAGGCCTATGGGCTGCAGAAAGTCCGCAGAAGCCACCACAGTCCCCCACCACGGGGCTTCTCCACCACAGCCACGGCCTCTGTCAAGCCCACAAGGAGGGTCTCTTGCCCCAGTCCGTGAAGGTGAAGCCTTATCCAACAGTAAGTGGCAGTAACCTCCCATCACTTTGCCACACTCAAGGGGTGTGAATGCCAGGAGACTGGGATCACTGGGACCGCCCTAAATTCTATCTGCCCCAAAGGAATTATCAACATTTTATTTTTTGCTAAGTAAGTAATCCAAAATCCATGAAGAGTATTAACGAATCTCTCCATGCGCCCCCTAGGCAACCAGCGCTCCTTCCCAGGAAGCCACAGATGTAATCTGTTTCTCTTAGAACCTAACAAACGAGTCTGTGTATGTAATATATGTTCACACGCCCCTCACTGCTCACCCCCTCAGCCCTCCACCTGCGTTTGACAGAGTCAGCCAGGACTTCCCTGAGCACTTTGGGACACTGGGACATACAGACATCCTTTCCCCCCCCTTTTTTTTTTTGCATAACTGGTAGCATATGCCATGGGGACTCATCCTGAAATGATTAATATATTAATTAATATATCCTGAGATCATTTTCTATTGGTTCGTAAAGAGATTCTTCCTGGTTTTCCCACCGCTGCATAAATCAGTTCCAACCTTTTCCTGTTGCAAATATCTCCAGGGGAGCCGTTTTGCTGATAGAGGCACCTCTCGGGAGTGGAACGGAAGAGGGCAGGATCCACCATTTCCATTATTAGCTTTTTAATGCCACTTATTTTGACTAAACACAGTACTTCAATAACTATAATAAGGGCCATGAGATGTCCTCAGGAGCTGGCCCTGGCCACATGGGGAAGCCTGCTGCCCTCGCCACCATTAGCACAGGCTTCCAAGTCACTGTGAACTGTCACCTCCCACCCTCACTCAAGCCTCTTTCTTCTCAACAGCTCAATATTTATTGAACACTAGCTGGGTGCCAAGCGCTTGGAGGCTGGGATTCCAGGGGAAAAGAACGCTTCTTGTTTTAGGCAAAATGTCCCATGTGTCCCTCTTAATATCAGACGCCAAGTACTAACACAGGGGGACAAGACCCTGTGATCCTCCTCCAGCCACCAGCTCTGTCCCAGGTGAATGACAGGCAGACTGTACCATTTGTTGCAGTGAGGCAGGCTCCCAGCATTGTCACTCAGTAATGACACTGGGCCTTGGTTTGTCGAGTAATGACTCGGTTTCCTGGTCCCATTCTCCCACAGCAACGCTGCACAATGTCCCCATCAGGGACATTTACGAGTGCCCTCCTGTGACTAGACGTGTCATCCTCACAACCAGACAAGCAGTATCGCTGCTTTACCTTCTTTATAGATGAGGATACTAGACCTCCAGACAGCGCCAGCGATCTCATCTGCCTGTGGTCACACAGCGAATAAGAGGCAGAGGTAACACTGAAACCTGGGTCAGCTTATCTCCGGGGCCAAGGCCCTCCGGCTCAGCACCGTGGGGCTTGTCCTATAAACGCGCAGCAAACACACTTTCCATCTTCCTTCTGCTGAGCACTGGCCCTCTCGATGACCCACGCGGATGTCAGTCCAATGACCTTGACAACCATCTGGGTCTCTCTTCGTGTACAAATCCACCCGATGCCACTATCTGCTGGGCCACATGTCTGCATCGTGGCTGAAAGGACTTGAGACCATCTTCAAATGCCTTGTCGAAGTCAAGGCTGCGTGGCCACCTGAGATCCCATCAAGGCTCTCCCTCCAGAGTTCCCCGAGGGGCCAAAGCATCGGGGCCCAGCAGCACCCAGGCCATCCTGGCCCGTTTCGTCCTCGGCCCCTGGGGCTGGCCCTGGTCAGGGGGCTCTTCTGACCTCCTAAAGGCCGGATCACAAAGGCAGCTCGCTGGGAAGTGACACAAGGCAGAGGGTGAGGGACGCGCATTGCCAAGTGGTGGAAGTGAGATTAAAATGGATGTAGAAGCAGCTGGTGCTGACTCCTTTATCAGCTGGGACAGCAGCCCGGAGGTCAGGCCATTGGGACCGCCCGCTCCCTCTCCCCTTTGCAGACTTGCAAACTGAAGCCTGGAGGTCCCCAACCAGGAGCGGGAGGTCCTGGGGGTGAATGGATCGCATGGCAAGTGAGCCAGGCACCTAGTCAGAGCTCTCTCACACCGTTATTGTGGGAGGCGCTGGTGTGGTCAGCCCCCCACCCCCACCAGCCCATCCTTCAGCAAGGTGGGCCCATGGTGCCAGATCTTCCAGTTTGTCAGGGAGGCTGGGAGGCTGGATTTTTGATAGAAATCTCCCAGCTTTTCCATACTGGCAATGAATGCAATGGGAAAACAAAGAAACTAACACATGCATGGCTCTGATGGCATTAGCCCGTGGGCCACCCTCAGGCTGCACACCTTGGACAGGGGCCCCATGGCCTTAGGAATCTGGCCAGGCAGTCTCCCAAGCCTCCTGAGTCCCACACCATCCACAAACACAGACCCGGAAGCACCCCCGGGATGCTGCACCCCCAGCTGAGCCCTCACACCTGACAGGCTGCCAGAGAGAGGGCTCCGGGGCGGGACAGAGGCGCAGCCCAAGCTTGCAGTACAGAGCAGCAGGAAGCCAGCCTGGAGGGTCAGAGTCTCTGGCTGCCATGGGCCTCTGTCTCCCCTGAGCAAACAATGGAGAGCAATCACCCTCTCTTACGGGAATCCTGGATCCTGGGCCTCTGGGCTTGGGCCACTTGGGCCACTTTGACCATGACCGCAGCTGGCTGCCATTATTACCCCCTCCCCCTTACAGCAGATATGTCAAAGCATAAACAAAGGAGAAGCTCGTTGGTTGGCAAACGAGCCCAGAGAAGTCCCACAGCTGTCCTCAGCCCGTCCACGGTCCCTGGGTCCATGGGNGCTTGCCTTTGACCATGACCGCAGCTGGCTGCCATTATTACCCCCTCCCCCTTACAGCAGATATGTCAAAGCATAAACAAAGGAGAAGCTCGTTGGTTGGCAAACGAGCCCAGAGAAGTCCCACAGCTGTCCTCAGCCCGTCCACGGTCCCTGGGTCCATGGGACAGAAGTGACCCCCTGAGGCTCCCGGCAGCCATTCCCTGCACCCTGGCTGGCCTGGGAGGGAACCCCTCCCTGTTCTTCTCAGTGAGGGGGTGGGTGCTGCCTCCGAGCAGCCTCTAGAACCTTCCCTGGGGTCATTTCTCTCCACAGCTCTGCCCTGCTAAACCCCGGAGGTGGCCCTCCTTGCAGGGGCCCATCTCTGGGGCAGGGGTGCGAGAAGACGACTTGGAGCCACGGCCTCATCAGAGTCTCACTTGCGTTGTCTCCNCGCTGATGTGGACGCTCCCGGCGCCTATCAATAGAACGCGCCAGAGGGTGACCAGGCGACAGATTGGGGGGTGGGCGGAGCGGCTCCGCTGCATGCTGGGGGGGAGGCGTAGAGACCCAGCCACTGCTGACGCCCCCGGCCTGCTCTCCTCCCTGACAGCCTCACCCCTGCTCCCTGTCCCTGCTCTCCTCCCTGAGCGCCCCAGCACTGAGCACCCCACCCCTGTCCTCCTCACCCCTGCTCTCTGCCCTGAGCATCCCCATCCCTGCTCTCTGCCCTGGCTGCCCCCGCCCCTGCTCTCTGCCCTGTCTGTCCCAAGGCCCTGCCAGGGGGACCGCGGGGCAGAGAAGCATGGGGATCCTGGAGACTCCAGAAAGTCAGGGTCCCGGTTGGACACTCGGGGGACCTGCTCAGGGACTCACATCCCACCCCCCTGTAGCACTGGAACTTGCCCTGCGGGCCAGGTGTCTGCAACCCATACCTCTCCCCTTGCGCCCTATTTTTGGGCTGAGTTTTTCTTCCCCAAGCAAAGCCTTCTCTTGAGCCTTTGGCCATTCCATGCAGTACTACTTTACCATCAAATTTTAGAAGTTACGTCTTCAGAAGCCCTGCCTGCCCCCTCAACCTGGGTTAGTCTGCCCAGCAAGCCTCTCCCACAGTCCCCTTTGGAGCGCACCTGCTGGGAATTGCCCACCAAGCTGTCCATGGGAGAGCGGGGTTCCCCAACACCTGCAGCTACCAGAGGACTACACGACTTCTTGAAATAAAGGTTAAACACTTGCAAAATTAAACAATGTGTCATTTAGAGGTACAGAGGGGTGCCACCCAGGCGGTTGAGCATCCAACTTCAGTTCAAGTCATGGTCTCGAGGTTGGGGAGTTGGAGCCCTGCATGGGCTCACTGCTGTCAGCATGGAGACTGCTTGGGATTCTCTCTCTCCGCCCCCTGCCCTTCCCCCCTCTCTCAAAATAAATGAATAAACGTAAAAAAAAGCAGCAGCAGCAGAACTGTACAGTCAAAATCAGGATGGCGGTCACACCCATTAGATGGCTGTTACTTAAAACAAACCAACAGAAAATAACAAGTTGTTGGTCTGGATGTGGAGAAATTGGGATCCTTAGGTGGGGATGGGTGTGAAACGGTGGGGCCGCTCCAGAAAGCCCTAGGGCACCTCAGAACACTGCACAGGGGATTACCCAGGACCCAGCAATTTCACATCTGGTTACATCCCCCGAAGAACTGAAAGCAGGGGCTCCAACAGGTAGATGTGGACAGCGGCCTTCTTCGCCGTAGTCAGAAAATACCCATCGACGGGTGAATGGGCAGATGCACGGTGTCTGCGTACAGCGGAAGATGGTCCGGCTTTAAAAAGGAAGGGGATTGATACCTGCTGCGACAGTAAGACAGCGGTTACCAGAGGCTGGGGAAGGGAGGCTCCAGGAGCTAGATTCATTCCAGCTTACTCAGCTTCTGTTTGGGATGATGGGAAAGTTCTGGAGATGGGCGGGGATGATGGTTACACAACAGCGTGAATGTGCTTACTGCCACCAAACAGCACACTTAAAAAGGGTTTAATGGTGAATCTTATGATCTGAATTGTCGATCTTAAACACAGACACTGCCAGTTAGCGATCTTACTGGCAAAGATGGGATTGCACCACAGTTATTAAAAAAAAAAAACCCACGATGACATCACAGCAGTGGGGTACACAGAGGGCACCACTGTGCTGAGGGAACTAAGACTTGTCTAGCTCACTGCCCGTATCCACCTGCACCTACCTCCACCACGACCACATGCGGATGCTCCGTGTCCTTTTCATTGATTCTAAGGCATGCGCTTGTAGGATTTAATCTCTCTGAAATCCGGCTGAGTCTCACAATCCATGTGGTAAGAACCAAACAGCCTTGTGCCGCGATGTATTTGGTAACACGTGAAATCGTAATGTATTTGTGGCCCATAAAATCGTGATGCTTCTGACAATCGGAATAGATGGAAGACAGGGTCTGTATCTGTTAGGAGAAGTATTTCCGAAGCAGTGTTTCCAGAACCGCTTTATTGAGCTACAAGTCACCCATCAAAAGTGTGCAATTCAGTGGCGTTTAGTAAATTCACAGGGCACTTCCATCACCACCAAGAGAATTCCCCGCCATGTGGGTCTCGCTGCCCATTTCTCTGAATGCGCAGGGCGCCGGGCAGTCATGAATCCACTGTCTACACCGATCTGCCTTTTCTGGACATCTCATATCGATGGCCTCAGATGGCAGACCGTGTGACAGGCGTCTGTGACTGGCTTCTTTCACCCAGCGCATTTGCAGGTTTCATCTATGTGGTAGCATTTTGCCTAATTCAGCCCTCAGCTCACTGGAATCTGGCTGCTGACCCCACCAGTGCCCTGACCTTGCCCGCGTGCCTCCTGGCTCCTCCCCTGCCCTCCTCCCTCTGCGTACACGAATCCTGAGAGGCTGGCTCTGACGCTCGTCCCCTCCGCGGTCTTCCCGTGGTCTCCATCAGCCTGGCGTCCTCAATGTCAGGGACAAGTCGCATCGTCAGCTCCAACCTGTTTCTAACGGCCCACTGGAGGTTTCTCTCTGGGTGTTCTGCGGGCACCTCGCTGCCCACACGGTGGGAAATCTCTCTGCTGGGCAACCCCGTCCTCCCGGCTTCTCTGAGGCCACTCCAGTCCGGCCTGGTACTCTTTCATTCAGCACATGCTAGCGAGTGTTGGCCAACTGTGCACTCATTAAGAGAAGGAAATGAAGCCCCTTCTCCCAGGGAGATTCCATTCTGGTGCGAGAGGCGAGACACTAAGATACGGATGCAAGTGGTGAGGGGACCCGTGAAACAAGGCAGGCTGCAGGGGTCGAGCATGACCGGTGCCGGGTGCCGGCTGCTCCCCGAGAGGTGCTCCTCTCTCCCATAAGATCCACGCTTTCCCCTCCCTCTGAGCCCTGTTCTGTGCCCCCAGGGGCTGACCCATAAGTGGGTCTTTCACCCAAGCTCCTTTCCTCTGACAAGGATTAGGTAGAGAGAACTGCCAGGGGATGCCTGGGTGGCTCTGCTGGTTAAGTGACCCACTCCTGGTTTGGGCTCAGGTCATGATCTCGAGGTTCACAAGCTCGAGCCCCTCACCGGGCCCGCTGCTGTCAGCGCAGAGCCCACTCCGGATCCTCTGTCCCCTTCTCTCTGCCCCTCCCCCACCAAAAATAAATAAACACTAATAAAAAAAGACAGAGATCCCAGAGCGGGAGGCAGTGGTGTGCTAGTGAGCGTACCAGCCGGCTGGCCAGGGAGAAACAATCTGATGTGTAGCACTAGCCCACTTCCGGGGAGTAAATACTCCACCCGGAGAGATTTCTGAGACCAGCCTAGAGGTGGGGTTGGAGACATGTACGCTGTGGGCCCTCGAGAGCCAGCGGGAGTGGTTCCAACAGAGCGGTGACGGGAGGAGAGCGGTCTTCCCGCTCCCTCCCACGGGTGGTCCTGGTGGGGGCTGCATCCCTCCTGCCGGGACTGTAGCAGTAGCCAACAATGCCTCCCAGACCACTCAGGCTCTAACCAGACGCTGATCTACCCTTTCTTCCTCCTACAGCTTCAGGCCCAGGGTTGGGAATGGCTTCTCAGTGATGCCTGGAGGGGACTCACTACCCTAGTCAGGCACTTTCCCTGCTTCTGACTCATTGGTGCCCCTCACAGTTCCTGTAGAGCGCACCCCGTTTCCCGCGGGGCCGGGACTCACACAGGATGCCGCCCTTTCTCACAGGGTGCACAGCGACGACCTTTCCGACGTGGCCACACTGGGGCAGAGAGGAGTGGGGAGTCNACCTCCCGCTGCCTCTCCTCTGCTAAGAAGTATTCCTCATTCCTGTGAGTCTCCCTGGGCTTTCATCCCCCACTGGAATCTTCCGCGGGGCCCATGCCAGTGAGCCGATGCTGGCAGGAGCTGGTACAAAGTCCTCCTCCAGAAATCGCAGTCCTCAAGGAAAACCCCGCAGTCCTCTCACACAAATCCCTGGATTGGGGACCAGAGTGGATCATTTACATACACTCAGGAGATGAATTTGAAAGCCACTAAATCCAAGCCAGCGAAGCAGAGCTCAGTCAGCACAATTCACTACGGTCACACTTCAAGTCCACGTGAAGGCGAAATCGTGTTACGTTCTCCTTGTCGGCAGACACCGCCAGTAGCCGCACGACCTGGGGGGCCAGGGTCGAGCAGACACCACGCCCGCTGTCCTTCTGCCGCCCAGCCCCTCCCCCCTCCGCTGGCTGCCTGAGGCCGGTGCTGTCCACGCTCACGCCGCCAGCCTTGGGGGCTCCTTGCGACCTGTCGACCAGCCTAAGGCAGCTTGGAAGAAAGAATGGGTTCTTTTTTTGAAGATTAGGATTAGGGTTGCAATTTACACTGAAGTTTGCAGTGGTTAATTTTATCAGCCTGGCTGGGCCACCGTGCCTGGATAGTGGTCGAACATTCTGCTGAATGTTTCTGGTTGAAATTAACATTTAGAGTTTATTTATTTTGAGAGAGACAGAGACAGCATGAGTAGGTGAGGAACAGAGAGAGGGGGGGGGAGGGAAGGAGAGAGGGAGAGAGAGAGGGAGAGAGAGAGAAAGAGAGAGAGAGAGAGAGAGAGAGAGAGAGAGAGAGAATCCCAAGCAGGCTCTGCACCATCAGTGCACAGCCCGATGTAGAGCAAGAACTCATGAACAGTGAGATCAAGACCTGAGATGAAAGTGAGAGTTGGATGTTTAACCGCCCGAGGCCCCCCAGGCGCCCCTGATGAGATTAACATTTAAATCAGTGATTCTGAGTGAAGCAGATTGTCCTCCACAATGTGGGTAGGCCTCATCTAACCAGCTGAAGGCCTAAATGGCACAAAAGACTGACCTCCCCTGAGCAAGAGGGGACTCTGCAGCGGGTGGCCCTCAGACTGGACCCGCAGCACTGCTCCTGCGGTACCTCCAGGCCGACCTGCCCTGCGGGCGCTGCCCCACCAGCCTCTACAACCATGTGAGCCGACTCCTTAAAACACACTTCCCTGTGGACACATCCAGCTGCTTGTGTTTCTCAGAAGGACCCACTACACGGCTGCAGTGGTGACTGGGTTTCCGGGCAGGTTCTCTTAGGTCAGAATTAGGGTTCAGGTTAGAGGAAGGGCCAGAGCTCGAGAGGGGGTGGTGTTGTACTGCAAGCGGGGGCCAGGGTCAGTGCTGGGGTGAGGTCAAGGCTCATCTCAGAGCGCGCGAGCCTGAGGGCTGGGTGGAAGTTAGGGCTAGATTAGGGGTAGGGCTAAAATGCTAACGAGTGCTGTGGAAGGACCCGGATGGGACGTTAATCGGGGCGCGGTCTGAGGCTGGCTGGGGAAACTGAGTCTGCAGGTGCGCTGGAGGAGTATTTTGGCGGCCAGAAAGCCTGCTCTTCCTCCTTCCCCCCTCCTGGCCATCGCCTAGACGTACCTCCGTGGCTTGCAGCTTTGGACATCAGGTTCCTTCTGGGAAAATCCCAGTGGCGTCTATATTCTCCTTGGAAACGGCACCCCCTCCTTGTGACCAGACCTGTAACCCGACGCCCGTTGCCCCTTCTTCCAGGAACTGACCCCAGATTTACCTGGGGGTCTAGCGGGGCTCTGGGGTAGAACCCAGAGTCTCACAGCGCCAGGCGTGGCCGGGCGACCACATCCGGGGCCATGACGGGGGCGGGGCTTCCAGGACGTCTTTCAGAGGAGGTCCTGCACGTCCTGCAGACGTCACAGAGGCCGCTCCCGGCGCATGTGCAGGCCGGCAGTTCCCCACGCGGGTCCGCAGTGTCCTCGTCCTTACCGGTAAACAGGGCGTCCTGCCTTCCTCGGGGCGTGTCTGGCTTCGAGCACCCAGCGCACCTACGTCCCCGGGGCAGGCGGGGACAGAACCGCCCTCTGCCCACGCAGAGGGTGACCCCGTGCCTCCCCATTTGGGGCGAGCCCCCAGGGCGAAAACGGTGATGCGGGCCAGTCCTGCCCGTGGCGAGACCCCCTCTAAATGCGGTGACCGCAGCGCCCTGATCCGCGCCCTGGGAAACCGCGGGGACGAGTCACCGCCGACCCCCTGGTCAGGCCCCGCGGCTATTCTGGCTCCCGGCCGCGCACTCAGACAGCAAACAGTAACGATGGGAATTATTATAACTGAAGCTGACGACACGACAGACTCTGTTCTAAAGACTGGACCTCGATCATCCTGTCCGATCCTTACACTGACCCGACGAAGGCGACGCCATTTCCCCTTTCGCCACAGCTAATTGAGACACTGAATGTGCGGGGTTCACAGAGCCGGGAGGTGGCAGGGCGCGGACTGGGCCCCGGGTCTGAGGCCACAGGCCACACCTGCAGCCCCGCGCTCTACTTCCTCCCTGACAACCCATCCGTTCAGCAAATAACAATAGCTACCGTCGATATCACACGATTGCACTCATATGTGGAATTTAAGAACATAGGGGAAGGGAAGGAAAAATAAGATAAAAACAGAGAAGGAGGCAAATCTTAAGAGACTTAAATACACAGAACTGGGGCGCCTGGGTGGCTCTGTCAGTGGAGGGTCCAACTTAAGCTCAAGTCATGAATTTGTGGTTCAAGGGTTTGAGAGTTTGAGCCCCGCCCCCCCCCACCGTGGGACTNNNNACCGTGGGACTGTGTACTGACAGCTCAGAGCCTGGAGCCTGCTTCAGATTCTATATTTCCCTCTCATTCTGTTCCTTCCCCACTCACACTCTGTCTCTCTGTCTCTCAAAAATAAATAAAGATTTTTAAAAATTTTTAATAAAATAAATATAGAGAAGGAGGGAGCTGGGTGGGGGAGAGATTGTGACCTGAGCCAAACTCAGATGCTTAGCGGACGGAGCCCCCTGGCGCCCCTTATTGTGAGCTTTCTGAAATCCTGGTATTTTCTATACCAACACCTCGCGTGTGTATACTGCCTTTTTGTTGAACACTTCATGTTGACCAGAGGGCTTCAGTCCAAAGTGCCTCCTATGTCCTACATGGCAGATCAGGGGCAGCGGGGGTGCCCGAGCTGATTGAGTGGAACAGAACAGGGAACAAAACACCAGCTTCCCAGGCAGCTTCAGGGGACGGGGCTCAAGAGGTTTCCTCTTCCCCTACCTTTCGGGGGACGCAGGTCTGGACCCGCTAAAGCACAGGTAACCACACGTCCTCAGAGAAGGCCCGTGGACGGCAAACTGGTGCGTGCAAAGCGGTCGCCTCGTGTCATCAGGGAAACACAAAGTAAAACAACGCGACGTCACAGCCCACCTATCAGAACGGCCCAAATCTGGAGCCAACGCCAAATGCTGGCGAGGACGGAGACCTCCTTCCTGGCTGGCAGGACCGCGCACTGGTGCCGCCACTTTGGGAGACGGTTTGCTGGTTTCCTCCAAAACAAAACAGATGCTTACCGTCCGGGCAGTCCCCCTCTTCAGTGCTGACCCGGGGAGGTGAAAATCACGGCCACACGAAAACCCGCACGTGGATGTCTTCAGCAGCTTTCTCTGTAACTGCCAAAATTCGGAAGCAACAGAGACAACCTTCAGTGGGTGACGGATAAACAAACAGTGGGCCGTCCAGACAACAGGCTATCTTTCAGCACACAAAAGAAACGAGCTATCGATCCATGAAAAGGCGCAGAGGATGCTCATGTGCGTATCAATGGGTGAAAGAAGCCAGTGTGAAAAGGCTCCATACCGTGCAACCAACTACATGACATTCCGGAAAAGCCGTGCAGAGGAGAGGTCGGGGATTGCCAGGGGGAAGGGGAGACAGAGACGGGGGAGCACAGGGGATTTTAGTGTATGACATCACACGGATGGGCACACATCATTGTGTGCTGATCCAAACGCACAGAATGCGCAACACTGAGAGGGACCCGTCACGTGCCCTGTGGGCTTGGGGTGGTTATGGAGTGTGACTGAGGGTTCAACCGCTGAACACACATCCCATCGGGTCGGGATGTTGGTGACGGGGGAGCCCATGCACAGGTGGGGAGCAAAGGGGGTTAGGTCTTGGGGAAAATTTTCTGCTCTTCCTCTCAATTTGCTGGGAACCTAAAACTGCCCTAAAAAATAGAAAGTCCTTTAAACACACACACGCACACACTGGTAATCCCTCTAGGGTTCACAAGACCCTTTCACTCATTCATTCATGGCCACTGTTAGTTGAGCACCTACTACGTGCCCACACTATGGAAACACAGTGGGGCCAAAACCAGGTTGCAGTTGGCACAGCTCATGCCCGAGTGGGAGCAGACCCGGCCCCAGGAGACCAGGAAGAAAAGGCCCATGGCTCCGTGAGAGCGGTGGCCCCCGCAGTGGTAACATCACGTTCAGAGGAGACCCGAGTTCCACTGATTCCATAGGCTTCCACAGGCCTCTGTGTCCCCAAGCTGCAGCCACGCGGGCAGCGGGCACTGTGTCCTCACTCGCGTCTGCAGCCAGTCAGAGCCCTCTCACCCAGCACAGGTGCCCTCAGAGTGTGCTGATCAAAGCAGAGGGAAATCTTTGAAAAGGACGTGTCTGGAACGTCTTATTTTTATGTAAATTACATACATATTCTTCCAAGGCAGAGTCCAGGCCTTTCTTTGCACGCAGATCGGCCGTCTGGAGCCGAGTCCTCTTTCTTACAGGGACCCTTCCTATAATTTATCCCCGGAGTTTCCACGTGCGACGTCTCTCCTGCGAGGGACGCATAGAGACCCTTGTGGGGCCACCTGCCCTCAGAGCCCCGATTTTTCAGTGTCGTTTCCCCAGTCTTTTTGAGTCTCACCCACTTCTGATTTTTCTTGTTTCTCTTTTCTTTTCCTTTCCTTTCCTTTCTTCTTCTTCCTTCCTTTCTTTCTTTTTTATACTCTTTTGGCATGACTTGTTTTTATTAAATCCTTCCAAGGCATTTAGATTCACTTTACCAGTAGTTTTCACACTTGGGTTTTTATCCATTTACATAATGTTAATTAAGCTGCACGAAGTGCAGTAACAACTCCGACTGGCAGCATCAGGGCTGGGAACCGCTGATCCTGCCGCAGGTGTGTGTCAGCTGTGGGGGCACACTGTGTGGGGTGCCAGTCAGACTGCACAGACTGCAGGTTGTGGCAGTCACAATGGGCAGAGGCTCTCCCATGGCCAGGTTAACTGGAAAGGAGGAAGCCGAGTGGCCAGAGTAGGTGGGAAGAGGGAATCTCCCGGAAGCTTCTGGAAGCCCACTGGCATCTCCCAAAAGCTTCTGGAAGCCCACCCACCGGTAGCTACCGGAGGCTTCTGGAAGCCCAATGGAAGCTCCTAGAAGCTTCTATAAGCCCCCCAGCAGTTCCCACAGTCATCAAAACTACACTCCTAAGGGCTTGTCCTCTATCTCTGTAAACTTGTTCTTACCATAGGAGAGAAAGTCACTTGTGACCCATTTCTCAGCAACAAGTCTCCCCTGTGGGCGATAAAGGAATGAAGCTCCTCCTGTAGCACTGGCCCCACTGCCGAGGTCAGGCCCACAGCACCAGTCGAGGTACCAGGGCCCCAGCCCCACCACTCAGCAGCCCCAAGCCTGAATTGGGCTGCTCTCACCTCTCTGACAGTGATTTTCCTGTCTCCCCTGGGATCATACCTCCTCCAGGGAGCCCCCTGGGATCACCCACAGTCCCATGATGTCTCTCACACAGGTAAGCCCCCATCCAGGCTGAGGTTAGTTAGGGGCGTTCCTGCAACTCGGACTGCAGGATGACCAGGGGCCTCTGTTAACTCCTGGGAGTATGATGCAGTATGCCCTCTCACCCCTGTTTAGCACAGGGCTGAATCAGAAACCCTTGATGATTTCAGATGATGCCCCACTTTGGAAAGATTTGAAAGGTCTCCACCACAGACCCCCAAGAGAAATGCCCACCCTCTGCCGTCCTGACGTGGGCCTTTAGTGGCTTGTCCTGGGGAACGGCTCAAATGGAATTATGTCCATGTGTGTTGTGGACCACTAAGTGGTAGGCAGACAGAAGGAATTCTTACTTGTGTTTATTGTGTGTTAGTCTTTTGGCCACAACAAGGTGGGAGACGTTTAATAAACAAGGTCAGGGCACCTGGGGGGCTCAGTCAGTTAAGTCTGACTTCAGCTCAGGTCATGATTTCACAGTTTATAGGTTCGAGCCCGCATTGGGCTCTGTGCTGACAGCTCAGAGTCTGGAGCCTGCTTCAGATTCTGTGTCTCCCTCTCTCTCTCTGCCCCTCCCCTGCTCATGCTATCTCTCAAAAATAAACATTAGAAAAATAAAAAAACAAAGCAAGTCTCCATCAACAGACAAGTGGATAAATGAATTTGGTTTATCCACACCAGGAAATGTTACTCAGCGAGAACAGGAATGGAGTTCCGACCCACAGCCACAGAGGTGAGCTCCTAGAAAGCTACACTCGGGGACAGACGCCAGGCTGCAAAGACCACCTACTGTCTGATTCCATTCACAGCCAAGGCTCGAACAGCCAGCCCTGTTCTGGGGACAGAAAGATTCCTGGCTGCTGGGAGGGGCGAGGATGGAGAGAAAGGAGAGGGAGACCAGGAGCTGACTTCGAGGGGATGGGATGCTCCAAGGTGTCGTTAGTGGGATCCGCACGGCCTGTGAATGTCCGAAAACCACTGAAATGTACTCTCTACGTGGGTGAGTTATGTCTCGATAAAACTGTCTTAAAAAAAAAAAAGACACAGAAGGTGAGGTATGAGATAGTTCACTCAGAAAGCAGTTCAAAAACAAGACCAAACAAGGTATTTCGTAGGGTCCGTATTTGGTCAAACCACAGGGAAAACAAGGGGGCCACGAGCAGGAAGTCCTCTGGGGCATAAAGCCTGGACACAGCAAGGTCAGGAGGTGGACGGCAAGGTCCAGAGGTGGACAGCCACCTTCGGTGCTGGGGGTCACGCTGAAAAGCTGTCAACCAGATGGCAATGACCCTGTAGCTGCCATTGCCTAGGAAATACCTTCATCGATTGGTTCCCCTGTATTTTCCTTTGGACGTATACACGGAGTGACAGACGACAGACATCTGTGTATGTCCGGAAGAACTCTTTCAGCAAGTCTTAAATGAAAAGCCCCAAGTCACAAGAATACAAAGGAGGGGGCTCCTGGGTGGCTCACTAGGTTAAGCACCCGACTTGGCTCGGATCATGATCTCACCGTTGGGCTTGTGAGTTCAAGCCCCACGTGGGACTCTGAGCTGACAGTGTGGAGCTACTTGGGATTCTCTCTCTCCCTCTCTCTGCCCCACCCCTGCTTTCTCTCGCATGTGTGTCTCTCTCAAAACTAAATAAATATTTAAAGAAAAAAAAAATACAGAGGGGAGGGGAGTGTGGGGCTTGTGGGGTGGTGCACATAGGGTTCTGGAAGGTTCTGGAGGGGCCGGGAAGGGTGCTGGGGAGGTGGGAAAGAGCAGCTGGAGGTGCTTCTGGGGACTGTACCTGGGATCCTCCACGATGCCCAGAGATTGCAGTATTGGGTGCAATTGTTCGGTTATTCACTGCGCATAATTCGGTTATTCAGTTACTCATTCCTTGTTAAGGGGGGCACTTCCTCAGATGTGACGCAGCTCCAGGTCAGAGGCGGTGACGAGGACGCAGGGCTGCCGTGGGCAGGTAGCATTTATTTAGTCTTGATTAATTTATATCTACATCTTTGCAGATATTAATATAAAAAAAAAAACACCCGAGGGGAGGCGAGTGCTTCCCTCTTTCTGAATCTCATTTTCTTGGCCTGACAAGTTGGCCTCCTGATGCCAAGAGGAGGGGGTGGTGCAAGTGACCAGGCGGGAGGCTGCATAGACTAAGTGAGAACACGGGGCGCCTGGGGCCGAGTACAGCTCCGGGTGCCAGCCCTTCCCCCTAAGTGCTTGTCCGCGGCTAGTGGACTTGAAGGACTCTGCGAGATAATAGGGGTGCGAGCGCCCCGAAAGCGAAAGTCCTCTGTGAGTCAAGTTGTTATCGCTGTCTTTATTATTGCTTGAAAGTGCCTCGCGGTCATGAACTTGACGAAGGAAATGTAATAACGGCTTGTCCAAGAACTGCATGTATTTTATGTCTCTCCCAAAGCTCTAAGGGCTGGGAGACGGGAGGTGGGCAGGGAGGCACTTTTAGAAGGTGCTGGAGAGAGGGAGGACTTGCTGTTCTCTCCGCCCACCTTCTCCAGGGTCAAATGGCATTTTCGCCTGATTTGCACATGTGATTTGCATATGACTGGCACCTTTCTGCACAGGCTCTGAGGGCCCCCTCAGTTTCTCCCCCACCCACCCTTCCCTCTCCCAGGAAAAGGACGCTTTGGTCTCCGTGGGCCTGTTGGCCTTTGTGATTCCAGAGCACAAATTCCATCCATCACCCAGGCAGGCCAGAGGGCAAGGGCAGCCTTATTTGAACCTGCCTCAGTTTCCCGCTCACTCACCCTCTTAGCCACCTATACTTCCCTGCTTTAAAAAACACACTTAGGGGCGCCTGGGGGCCTGGGGTCGGTTGAGCATCTGACTTCGGCTCAGGTCATGATGTCACAGTCTGTGGGTTCAAGCCCGGCGTCGGCTCTGTGCTGACAGCTTGGAGTGTGGAGCCTGCCTCGGTTCTGTGTCTCCCTCTCTCTCTGCCCCTCCCTTGCTTGTGCTCTTTCTCACTCTATCAAAAATGAATAAAGGTTAAAAAAAAATTTTAATAAAAGTGCACTTAAAAAATTTCTCATTGTCCCCACCCATTTCCCCTACTCCTTCTGAGGAACTTTTTTATCTGACTTCCTCAAGAGGCTGTGGGGCCCAGGTCAGGGCCCGGCCCTCAGGATCCCAGCCTGGTGCCACTCTGCTCCCCGGTCTCCACGCCGTGCCCACGCCAGGGCGGCGCAGGCAGGTGCGGTGGGTGGTGGACGCGGAGGGCATCTCCCCCTCCCCCGCTGGGGTCCTCCCTGACGCCTCCCAGCCACCTCCGCACACCAGCCCTGCGTGTGAATGGGCATGCGCCCCAGGACAGACACACCAGCTGACAAAACGTGAAGCGCAAACCCCACGCCTTACCCTGAAGTGCTTCGGGGCATAAGAAGAAAGATACCTCCGGGCTGGGGAGAGGGTTCCAGGGAAGATCTCACCCTTGTCAACCTCCCCAGCTCCCCCCCAGCCCCCCAGCCAGGGGCCTGGGCCGCAAAGGTGCGTGAGCACTGGGTCCAGATGCCCTGGACAGGCTTCAGAGACGGTTAGCGGGGTCGCTGGAGAGCCCGCTGCGGCGCGGTCTTCGGGCACAAAGCGCTGCGGCCCTGCGGCTAACGAGGAAGAGGTGAAAACAGACAATCCAAGCCCTCAGGTGTGCTGTCCTCCTCTTCAAGTCCGGGGACCGCTGGAGGCCGCAGAGAGGGTCTGCGGAGCCCACACCTCCCTCCGAGGGCCTTTGTTCCCTGCTGATCACCTCCCCCCAGAGCGGATGTCGCCCACAGGGGTGGGGGCAGGTGTGTGTCACAGGACAGGAACCCTGCTTACGGTCCCCGGCTTTGATGTCACTGGGGGAAACCAACCAGAGGCAGCGCTTTCCAACTGTACTCGTCACAAAGACTGGCCACTACGGAATCACCTAGACTAGTTCTTTCCATTAGGAACGGGCTCCGTGGGGTCGGGGGAAAAGGCTCCACGCGGCCTGAGCTTCTCAGTGGTACGCGGGCCTTCTTAGCCAGCGTGTAACTCAGGCGTTCTCACCCCCACCCCGGCCCCCCGAGCAGCTGGGGGGCCACAACCTGAGAACGGGGTCCAGTGTGAAGCTGCGCGTCAGAGACGGGATTTCGCGCAAAAATAGCGGACTCAGTTACGGCAATCCTAGATTCGATCGCTACACGTGCTGGCTCTGGCCCCACCCATCCGCTGCTGGGTGCTGGGGGCGTGCAAATTGGGCAGCCCAATGTGTCAATGCAGCCGGAAGAGGTGGCTTTCATTAGATGCAGGCTGCCCTCACGGGCTGGTAACGAGTCAGTGTGGACGTGCTCCGGCCCTGCTTACGACAGAGCCCCAGCTCTGGAAGGGTAGGCTCGCATCTGTCAGTTCTTCTCAAAATCCCTGTAGTGAGCAGGGAATGAAACCAGCCCCGAATCAGGCTCCCAGCCCCCAGGCAGAGGCGGGGCTGTGAACACCTGGAGTGCAGGGAGCACGTCAGTCTGGAGTCCGGCACCCCTAGCCTGGCACCGCCGCAAACAGCCTCACAGGGACACCCCATGATTTAGGATGATGGTGGCAGAGTGCATCCTCCCCCAGAGCCCCATGCGTCCAGGAGCGGCTGGCCCCAGGGAAGGACAGACCCTGAGAGCCTCCTTTGAGCAGCTGACCTCACTGCGCCTCACGTGACAAAAACCCTGTTATATATGCAAACAGAACTTCTATTTACTGGGAAGCTTGGGGTTTCTGTCCAACCCAGGAGCGCGCTCTCTCTCTCTCTCTCTCAATCTCTCTCTTTTAAGTAATCTGTACACCCAACATGGGGCTCATGACCCTGGAGTCGCATGCTCTTTTGGCTGACCCAGCCGGCATCCCTGCCCCCACCCCCGGTGAAGTTCTGATCATTGTGTATCCTGCTATTGTTTCCAAATCTCCCCGGTGTTCACAGACACAGTGATTAATAAGTGTTCGCCGAGGTACTAATTAAGGCGATACCCAGTGGCGGAAGCTTCTCTACCCCAGCTGGTGCCCTCTTNGGGCGCCTGGGGGACTCAGTCAGTTGAGCATCCTACTTCGGCTCAGGTCGTGATCTCACAGTCCATGAGTTCAAGCCCCATGTCAGGCTCTGTGCTGACAGCTCAGAGTCTGGAGCCTGTTTCAGATTCTGTCTTCCTCTCTCTACCCCTTCCTTCTCTCTCTCAAAAAATAAACATTTTTTGGGACGCCTGGGTGGCTTAGTCGGTTAAGCCTCCGACTTTCGCTTAGGTCATGATCTCGCGGTTCGTGGGTTCGAGCCCCGCGTCGGGCTCTGTGCTGACTGCCAGCTTGGAGCCTGGAGCCTGTTTCAGTCTGTGTCTCCCTCTCTCTCTGACCCTCCCCTGCTCACGTTGTCTCTCTCTCTCCTTGAAATAAATAAAACATTTAAAAAAAAAAAAAAAACATTTTTTTTTAAAAAATTTTAATGCCTGATGTTTCCTTCCAGACAGAATTATTACCCACTAACGTATCAATTGCCCCTAGGCCAACCAGGTGCCTGTAGTCAGACCGAAGCTGGAAATCCTTTCCGTGAAGGGGCCGCCCAGCCTGTGGACACTGTTACAATCACTCAGAGCCCAACACTGGTGGTTCACAACCGTGATCAGGATCATATTCCACACCTACACTTGCCTACGTCTTTTATTGTATTTATAAATGCTTTTATTTATTTTTGAGAGAAAGAGAGACAGCGTGAGGGGGGAAGGGGCAGAAAGAGAGGGAGACACAGAATCTGAAGCAGGTTCTAGGCTCCGAGCTGTCAGCACAGAGCTCAACGCCAGGCTTGAACTCATGAACCATGAGATCATGACCTGAGCCGAAGTCAGTCGCTCAACTGACTGAAAGCCTCAGGTGCCCCCCTCCCCACATATTTTAATGTAGGATTTAGTTATGCAGCTCAGGACATCTACTGTCCCCTGCTCTCCAGGGGTGATCAGGCCTTGGCCAACTGATCTAACTGAAATGCCAAAGGAATTATTTGAGGAGCCAGGGGACTATTTATTGGTTTAGAATGAGAGTTATAATATTTAATATTTAATTGACAAGTAGGTCAGACGCATTGTCCACTCTGTGCACCCTCTTCCTGGTAAGAAAATCTACTTGAGGAATTGAATTAAGAAAGCCATCGGGTACATAGGAAACAAGCTAATGGTGCTGACGGTGACGTGGCTTCTGTCCTTCAAGATGGAAAAGCCAGATGAGCGAGCTCGTGCAGCGGCCAGATGGCCATTTCCTCAGGTCAGAGTACCCGCTCCAACAGACAGAGCCACAGGACAGTCCCCTTCTCCACCTCCCTCCCTGTGCTTTCCACTGTTCTTGTCATTCAAGGACAGTTTCAGCAAGACTCAGAAGAGGGTAATCAAGAATAAAAAGGATGTGGGGGCGCCTGGGGGGCTCAGTCAGTTGAGTGACCGACTTCGGCTCAGATCATGGTCTCATATTCATGGGTTCGAGCCCTGGGCCAGGCTCTGTGCTGACAGCTCGGAGCCTGGAGCCGGATTCGGATTCTGCGTCTCCCTCTCTCTGCCCCTCTCCACTCATGCTCACTCGCACTCTCTCTCTCTCTCTGAGATAAATAAACGTTAAAAATTAAAAAAAAAAAAAAAAGAAAAAAACAGAGAAGGCTCTGACGCCCACTCTGGTGGCACTGCTGGTCGCCTACCCAGCACTCATCCTCCACCCTCTCAAAAGAACTCCCATCTAGCCCAGGCGTGACACTCAGCGCACACATCCCACGTGCTCCACGGGTCGTCCAACTACCACCAGCATTCGAGTAGGTCCGACTCATCTCAGGGTATTCCTGTCTCCCTCGAAGTGGCTGGTCCCAGAAAGTGAATGTGACCTCGTGGAAGCCAAAGAGGCGCAGAGCTTCTAGAAATCAAGACTCCCTTTCTTACCGGGGAAGGTTCTCCAGTTTGACCGTGACACTGACTTGGGGCTACCCTCTTGCACTGGCCTGAAGATGAAGCGAGCCAGAGGAGGGCCGAGCGACACAAACAGAGCCAGAGGCTGCGGATGGCGCCCCCCCCCCCAACCGGGAAAAGAATGCACAGGATGACAGCTGTCTTCCTTGTTCACGTGAGCCGAGCTGTGTTTCTTATTTACACGCAGCCTTGGGCAACCTGGCTGCACATTTTCTCATTTGAGGAGTATTTGGGGAGACGCGGTGTTTGTTTGGTTTCCTGGGGCAGAGCCCAATAAACTCTCCTTCAACAAAGCTATTCGATTAGACTCTGAAACCAGTGTACACGGAACAAGGCCCCTCTCCATCCAGTCCCTAATTCACTCATAACCTTCTTCTCCTTGCATTCATAAAGCCTCTCTCAACGAAAGAGGATTCCAACTACCTCCGTTTTAACTTTGGTTCTTTTTTTTTTTTTTGAATGTTTAGTTTTGAGAGAGAGACTCAGCGAGAGAGACAGCATGAGCAAGNTTCTCCTTGCATTCATAAAGCCTCTCTCAACGAAAGAGGATTCCAACTACCTCCGTTTTAACTTTGGTTCTTTTTTTTTTTTTTAATGTTTAGTTTTGAGAGAGAGACTCAGCGAGAGAGACAGCATGAGCAAGGGAGGGGTAGAGAGAGAGGGAGACACAGAATCGGAAGCAGGCTCCAGGCTCTGAGCTGTCAGCACAGAGCCTGACGTGGGGCTCAAACCCACAGATTGTGAGATCATGACCTGAGCCGAAGTCGGATGCTTAACCGACTGAGCCCCCCAGGCGCCCCTCTTCTGTTTTTAAAGATTGAGGGATTTCTTCTTTTAATTAAAAACCGTATTTGCTCTCAACTTTTTTTTTTTTTTCAAATTCAGGCAAAGACAAGGGGGGGTGGGCCATCCTTCCACTTGCTCATAACTAGAATCTACCAGAACAAGAGTTGGGCAAGACCATAAAACCTACAGAAGGGCACAAAAGAACCCTGGAACCAATGGAATATCACGCCATGTTTTTGGATCAAAAAACTTGTAATACAAAATGGCAAGTCTCTGAAATCTAATTGATAATCAAGGTACAACCCATTAAAAATTCCCATTTATTTTGGGGTTTTTTTACCAGACAAGCTGATTATAAAGCTTATGTGAAAGCATAAACCAGAACGACCAGCAAGACAAAACAGGCCCTCGAATGGACGAGAGAGGAGATGAGCCCCTCAAGAAGAGATCTGGGAAAGCCTGGTCGTCATCTGGGAAGAAACAGTGAATGGGAGTCAGACCTCACACCACACAGCAGCACGGGCTAGGAGAAAATCCAAATAGACTAACTATACAAGTATTTAAAAGTTACTTTTCTAATATTTTATTTAATATCTAAGAGAGAGAGCAGGAGCAGGGGAGGGGCAGAGAGAGAGGGAGACCCAGAATCCGAAGCAGGCTCCAGGCTCCGAGCTGTCACCACAGAGCCCGAAGGGGGGTCTCGAACTCATGAACCACGAGATCATGACCCGAGCCAAAGTCAGACATTCAACCTACTGAGCCAGCCAGGCTCCCCAACATGCAAGTGTTTAGATAAAAGGAGGTGGAAGAGAAGATACCCTAAGATGACATGTCCTGGCCCATTTCATGCACCTCCCGGGGCCTGGGCTACTCGCTTCCACAGAACACGGGCCTCTCGTGCGGCAGCCTCGGTCCCAAACGTGCCAGTCTAAGGGTCCCGGGTAGAGGCCAGCCTCTGCAGCCTCCACAGCAACAACACACTCAAACCCAGGAAGCCAGACTCCTCCGCCTCCTACGTCCAGATTGGGAAGCAGCCCCGGCGGGTGGGAAGAGCCCGGCCCTCAGAAACAAAGTCCAGGACAGTAACGCCCCCCTCCCCCCGGGCGGCCTGGACCAAGGGGACAAAAGGGACCAGAAGGGGTCAAGGGATTAGGCCTCTCCCTCCTTCCGGAAGGGGCTTCTCTGCAGCACGGTGGCCAAAGCCCTGCTGGGAGGCACAGCGCTGTCTGTCTCGTGTGGCCACGGCCAGCTCGGCCAGCTCGATAACGTGCTATCTTGCCCGCTCCTTCCTGCCTCTGTTTCCTCATAGCCCTTTCCCACCCTCCCTGCTGCCTGCGGGCACATGTCTATAAGATAACACCTCGCTTCGCCTCCTGCTGTTCTCCAGGCCACCTAAGACTGGGGAGAAGAAAGCCAAGTGGATCACCTTAGTTACTCTTGTAGCGTGAAAGGCCCTTCTCGCTAGGGCTCCAAGTCCTAGAGCCACAGAAGACAGGATCGATGGCTAATTCAAACACATAAAATAAGAATGCCGTAGCCAAGGCAAAGGCGAAGCCTTGTGAAGGGTTAATCTGACCTCCTAGAAACCAACAAAACAGAGTTACAACTCAGCAGAAGCGCAGGCCAACGGTTTTTAATGTTTGCAGAAAAGGATGCGCTCACGCGCACAACAAGAAAAAATGCAAATTATATCCTCACCGAGAAACGTACACAGAACTCTCACAGCTCAGGCTTAAGACAAATAACTCAGTAAGAAAGCGAGACGGGAAAAAAACAGGACAGAGGCTTGCAAAGACGTTTCACACAAGATTACAAATGACCAGTGTGCACACGAGAGAACATTGGGCATCATTTATCACCAGGGAAGTGCAGATTAAATCTGCGATTCGATACCACTGGAGCCCCACCAGCCTGGCCAAAACGTAGCTGTAAAAATTGTCGGTGAAAACGCGGAAGCTGTTGGCAACCCTGTCCTTGCTCGGAGTGTGAGAACAGCTCCTCCGGAAAGCGGTTGGCCAGTTTCTTATCAAGTTAAAGATGCATGTTTTATGTTCACTGAGAAATTCTAATTCTTAGCAATTACTAAAAAGAAATGAGAGCTATGGGGAGGGAGGGCGGTCTTCCGGCACCACCCAGGAGCAGCAGCCAGCGGTCACGTCAGGCTGGCACAGAGAAGAGCGTGGGCAAGCTATCTCCGGCCGGGCTGCGTGTTCAAGCTGGGGTACGTCCTCCCTCCGGGAGCAGGCAGAGCTAGGAGAGAGGGTTGTGCGCTGTGCTCTCGCCCTGCCCCCCGGGCATTGCACCCGGTGTCGGGCACTGTCTGGAGCCGTGCACCCACCATCACCCCGGGGAACCCTGCTGCTACAGCCCAGGCAGCCCGTGCCAGTGTGGCTGATGCGCCAGACCCCTCCGGGTGCCCGCGCCAGGCCATGCAGGAAGGACAGGATCTTCCAGAATGTCTCCAGAGGGATCCTGAAGCAGGGCTGGCTGTGTGCACTAGTGACTGGGGTGCATCACGGCTGACCCCCTTGACACCTGTCCCACGCCAGGTGAAGAGTCTAATGCCATCCCAGAGCCCCATCCGCGCATGTCACTCCGAGAGCTGTGGGACCAACTGACCCGCCGACGACCCCAGAGCCCGGTCCGCTGTGTGCTTTCCTGTCACGTGAGACGATAATACCGTCTAGGTCATTTCGACTTGATGTTTTTGTTTCCAGCAATGAGAAGTATCCTAATTGATTCTGCTGAATTCGAGAACATAGTGAATATGGCTTTTTTGCCCTCTCTTCCTGCCTCCCTGGCCTGTGGAGAGCAAACTAGTGAAAATGCACACAGCAAATCTCACGCAGGGCTCCCAGTCCCCCTTCCGTCCCAGTAGCGGCTCCCAGGCTTGGGCAGGTGGCCATGAGCCGTGACCTCACACTCGTGGGGCCGGGGCCGCGGGGGGCCAAGGTGGGGTTCTGCCCGGCACTGAAATCTCACAGCTGGTGTTGGCCCCCAGCGTGTCGTCAGGCTCCTTGAAGCCCGGAGTCTTACCTGAAGCTGGAGACAGGCACGGACCACACCACCCAGAGGCTCACCCACTCACTCATCCAGCCCCCAGTGGTGCCCGAGTGCCCTCCACATGCCCGTGTCTCAGCCGCCGGGACACACGCTGAAAGCACGACGACACTGGAGGGAAAAGGAGGGAAAAGGTGTGTTTCCCAGATGTTGGTGCCCTTCTTTCCCGCTGACGTCAGAGAGCCTCCACCCACCCACAGCATAGGCTACTCTGTTCTGCCTCCTTCCTGGGTCTCCTGGTCCAGAGCAGGACACACCCAGCAAGCAGGAGGGTCTGTGATGTCCCGCTGTCCCGACAAGCCCATGCCCACCCCCTCTGCCGGGTTCCCAGCCGGTCAGGACCCCTCCCTGTTTCCAGCTTCCAGAGGATCCAGCCCGAGGGGAGAGGGCCAGCCCTGACCTCGGGTGCCTGTGGCCAGCCTAGAGGACCATCAAGCTGGTCTCTGGGGACACCTCAGACCCCGCCCCCCCCCAGGGGATGAGGGCAGCACGAACAGGCCTGGAGGCTCCCTGAAGAAACGCTGTATTGACCATCAAAGTAGTTCTTCTCAGCAGATGCCTCCTTGAGTTTTATGACCTATTTCTATCTGATGGCCCAGGACAAGTCAGTCTGGGAAGCAGACACTTGCCAGGGGCTTTGCTGGGAAGATGGGGGTTTGGGCTGCCCACAGCCTCCTAGCAACCGTTCCCATGGGTCCTGTCGCCAGCTTTCGGTGCTCTGACAGGTTTTCCGCCCTGTCCTCCTTCCCTGGGCCGGCAACAGGCTCGCTTCTGCCTGCGGACCGACTTCCCATCACACAGCCTGGGTCTCCTCCATCACCCTGGAGGGCCGGCCCTTCCTAATTCCCCCACTCCCAGCCCCATCTACCTGTGGATGGTGGACACAGCCCCCCGCCCAGGGCCCTGCCAGGCTCTGGGATCCCAGTGTCCCCCACTACTGCGAGCCCAAGATGAGAAAACCCTACGGCTCTCTCTTCAGCTCCTGCTTGCTCTTCCAGAAGGAAGACCCAGAGCCGTGAGGCTCAGCTCCTGGGGTAAAAACCCTCTGACCACCACCCCGCGCCCCTCTGTTCCAGAGGAAGACTGGAATGGAGCTCCCCCCCCACCCTGAGCCCAGAGAAATGCCCAGCCCTGCCGGAGGTAAGCCAATGGCTCCGAACTGAAGCCTGGACGTCCCTCTACAGGGTAACCTAATTTGATGCCCGCCCTGGCTCAGCGCTGTCTCCGGCAAGGCCAGTGCCTTCATTAGTAGCGGAGTCTGGAGCCCGAAGCTGCCACCGAGCCTCCAGCTAATTGAAAATTGATGACAGCCTCTGGGTGAGGGACAAACAGGTTCTGCAGAAGCCCTAGGGCCTCGGGTCCTCACCCCAAGCTGTGCTCCCGCAGCCCTGCGCTCTCTCGTGATGGACACCCTGTTTGCCATCCCAGCCTTTCCAGTCCATTCCATGGACATGGTAATATTCGATTCTTTTTTAATTTTTTAATGTTTATTTATCTTTGAAGGAGAGGGAGAAACAGAGCGTGAGAGGGGGAGGGGCAGAGACAGAGGGAGACAGAATCAGAAACGGGCTCCTGGCTCTGAGCTGTCAGCACAGAGCCCGACGCAGGGCTCGAACTCACGAACCACGAGATCATGACCTGAGCTGACGTCTGACACTTAACCCACTGAGCTGCCCAGGTGCCCCGAGAAGTATTAGATTCTTAACCAGAGCCTGTGAACACCTCAATGCCTCTTTCAAATACTTTTTTTTTTTAATGTTTTTTATTTATTTCTAGGAGAGAGAGAGAGACAGCGTGAGCAGGGGAGGGTCAGAGAGAGAGGGAGTCACAGACTGAAACAGGCTCCAGGCTCCGAGCTGGCAGTCAGCACAGAGCACGACGCGGGGCTCGAACCCACGAACCGCGAGATCATGACCTAAGCGAAAGCCGGACGCTTAACCGACTTAAGCCACCCAGGCGCCCCTCAAATACTTTTTTATTTTTTACTTTCATTTATTTAAAAAACAAAACACTTCCTAACTGGTTCAGTCTGGGTAATGACTCAATGTCACAGTTAGCCAGTCTCAAGTTCAGCATCTGAACATCTAAGCGAGTCCTGTGTCCGGGCACGCAACCGTCTGGTCGGCGGCAAAGGCCCAGTAGTGGCTACCAGCCCAGGACACCGTCTGCCGTGGAGAACAGAACCAAGCACGTTGGGGGCCCATCTGTCCCCACACCACCCGTGAGATCCCACAGACAGCCCGGCCCCGGGGGCGGAATCTGTGGGCCCCAGCGGTGTCCCCACAAGCCATTTCTGCATAAAGGCCCAGATACTAACTTGCTGATGGAGAAAAAGAGCTGTTTTTAAGACTTGTCCCAGTAAGAGCACAGGCACCACCGCCACCTTCCTGCTGCCCCTTTGCCCACAGAGACCCCCACACCTCTGCCACAACCCCCAGGCTCCACAAGGCACCCAGCAGCACTGCGCCCCAGCCAGGCCATGGCTTGGGCCCCTGGCTGAGAAGCCAAGCCCCCCCAGCCAGTCCCTGTCCTCTGCCCAAAGCCAGGGCCACAGTTGGGGATCATCACTCAGCAACGCGTGAATAAATGCTTGACAGGGGCTCCCAGGAGCCCTGCCCGTGAAGTCCCAGTGGTGTGTGTCCTCAGGGCCAGCAGGCCAGAGCCTTGGTCCCCAGGGCGGAAATTTCTGGCTGCAGCCCTGAAGGGCTGCTAGGGCAGTGGCATTCTTTCGCCCCACTTTTGGGGGCTAAAAGCTCACCTCCCACACTGAGGATCCACCTAGTCGGCCCAATCTCTGGGCACCTGCCTGCCTGTCTGCAGCCCCCACGGCCCCTGCACGTCTTGTCCCAGAGGGGACTCTTCTCCTGCGGGGGTGCAAGCTCAGCACATGCTCTCCCTCTGCCTCCAAGACTTCTCTCAGAGACAGTCCCTCTGCGCCCCCCTCTCCGTCCCCTGTCCACGGTGCCCCCTCCAAATCCCCAGACCTTCTCTCCCTTCTCTCCAGGCGCCAGGAGTCCCTCCGTGTGGCTCTCTGCTTAATGACTGAACGAATGAATGACGTCTCTGCCCAGGAGATGTCTCCACGATCCGCAGAGCAGCAGGCCGGCCGCTGGACGTTGAACTCGGCCCCCAGAGGGCTCTGGGATGTGCCGGGGGCAGACCAAGGCGGACTCGGGAAGCAGCTCAGGGCTTCTCAATCTGGCCAATTGCCGGGGTCGTCACGATGCCCCCCAGCCCCACCCCGGGCCAATTAAATAAAGCAGCGGCATTTTTTAAAATTTCCCTGGTGATCCTGAAGTTGGCTCGGAGAAGAGAGCAACGGGTTGAGCAATGGCTGCTGGGGGAGGGCGTCGCGGTGAGCCTGGCGACGCGCCTCCCTTGCAAGGCCGTGCACATGTCCAGAGAACCGGGAGACGGGGTGCAGGGCCTGGCCAAGCGCCCCAGCTCTAAAGGAGAAGATGGCCTTGCAAGGTTTCTTGTTTCTGGAGCCAGAGGGGGCCCTGGCTGCTCAGAGGCTTGAGAGTAACGGTGGAAGGGGGCCGGAAGCAGCCCCTTTCTGTCTTCCTAATGAGCCTCCCGCACCCCGCCCTCCTCCCTGTTCACAAACGCCCAGTTCAGAGGCTCCTATTCCTTCAACAGCCAAATACCCAGCACTACTGTGCGCGGGGCCCTGGTTCCTGGAGCAAGAAGTGGAGACACGGCTCCTGCCCAAAGGTGCTCGCGGGCAGGGGCAGAGTGACGCCGGGAACCACGGCTCTCTGTGCTATAGCGGCCCTGGGCTCCTGAAGTCACCCAGGCTCTGCCCAGGGGGCTTGGGGTTTCCCGGGAGGTCGGGACGCGCTTTAAGAAGCAGCAAGGTTCCCTGGATGTTGCCTCAGAGTCCCCCCTCCCTTTCCCCACGAGCACGGCACACCTCACCTTTTCCAGCCCAGGAGTGGCCCGACGGATGTCGACGTGGCCACATCTGCCAGCAGAGATAAGTAGAGGTGCCAGGACTCGGCCCTCGTGTGACGTGAGGCCCTGGGTGCCAGGACTCGGCCCTCGTGGGTCCTCACAGCGACGTCAGGCCGTCTGCGCGGGATCTGCGGGCAGGGGGCTGTGCGCGTGACGTCAGGCCATCTGCGCAGGCCTGGGGCCCCAGGGCGCCCATGAAAGGAATGTATATGTGTGACTTCAGGCCGTCTGCGTGGCCCTGGGACGCGTGCGCAGAGGATTGTGCGCGTGACGTCAGGCCATCTGCGCGGCCCCAGTACGCCCACGCAGGGAACGTATATGCATGACGTCAGCTGTCTGTGCGGCCCCGAGACACGCGTGCAGGGGATTGTGCGCGTGACGTCAGGCCGTCTGCGCGGCCCTAGGGCACCCGTGAAGGGAATGTATATGTGTGACGTCAGGCCGTCTGCGCGGCCCCAGTACGCGCGCGCGCAGGGAAGGTACATGCGTGACGTCAGCTGATCTGTGCAGCCCTAAAACGCGCGAGCAGGGGATTGTGCATGTGACGTCAGGCAGTCTGCGCGGCCCTAAAACGCGTGTGCAGAAGATGTGTGTGCGTGACGTCAAGCCGTCTGTGCGGCCCTGGGACGCGCGCGCAGAGGATTGTGCACGTGACGTCAGGCCATCTGCGCGGCCCCGGGAAGCGCGTGCAGGGAATGTGAGTGCATGTGTTGGACGCCACCTAGTGGTCAGTGGGGCAACTTCTTTGCAGGCTAAGGAACAAACTAGCCAAGCTCTAGGGAGGCTTCCTCTAGAACATCACCAGTTTTTATTTTATTTGCTTATAAACTTTATTTATTTATTTTGAGAGACAGAGAGCGAGAGCAGCGGAGGGTCAGCGGGAGAGGGAGAGAGAGAGAATCCAAAGCAGGCTCCAGGCTTCAAGCTGTCAACACAGAGCCCGTCGTGGGGCTCAAACTTACAGACTGTAAGATCACCACCAGAGCCAAAGTCAGAGGCTCAACGGACTGAGCCCCCAAGCGCCCCAGGAACATACCACAGTAAGGTGAGCGAGGCACAGCTGAGTGATAGCCCGCTTCGAGGTGGGGGAGCAGGGGAAGGGGGTAAGGGAGGTGCCATGCACAGCATCGCGGGGCCTCTGGGCGAGCTCGCTGCCTGGCCGGGAACAGTCCGCCTCTGCCCTGGGCCTCAGCTGCCTCATCTGCCAAGACGGGCTCCAGCCTCCAGGGCTCTGCCCAACCACAACTGTCCCGTAAATGGGCCACCTGACCCCCCACGCCAGGCCATTTCCCTCCGAGAGAAACACGAAGCCAAGTGGACACCAGGACCGCAGGTCTGGGCAAACCAGGATGAATGGCCGTCCGACTGTAAGGAGACCGCACCCTGGGACCGTCAGGGACAGCCACACGTCCCTCCGATGTTGTGCCAAGTGCGACAGTCCTTCTGTCTAGGGCACCTTATAGTTTGCTCCAGAAGCGGACCTGAGAGAAGGAAGCAGGTGGTGTCGTCTACTGTGGAGCAGGAGGGAGGGACAGTCACCACGCGGGCCGCTTCCTCAAGCCAGTCACCTCCGAGGGCAGCTGGGGCTTAATCCTGACGGGAGACCCCGGGGCTTCCAGAACGATCCCACCCCCAGGACTGGGGACCTGCGGTGTTTACACATCTCGACCAGCATCAGTTACGGGCTGCTGGGGGCTTGAGGGCGGGAGGCGGGGGCAGAGGCTGCCCCTCTGGTGGGTGAGGCGGTGCCGANGCCCCCAGCAGGGAGCGGGTCCCGGCTGCTGGAAGGGGGGGGCAGGGCACGCACCGAGAGGACACAGAATGCCCCCCCCCCGTGTCTGCTGCGCCGGGCCTCGGGGAAGGTGTCACTGCCCATGGGAAGATTTCTAAGCCCGGGCCCGGCCTTCCCACCCTCCCTTACTCACCCATCCCCGGGAGATGGAGGTACCCCACGGGGACCTTTGACGCATCTCCAAAGTGCACTTTGTCCTGCGGTTGGGTGTTCGCCGCTGACCCAAAGCGTCCTCCACGCTGGCCCACGTCGGTAAGAAAGGGCCTGGTTTTCTTTCCTCCAGTCTTATTTCTCTATAGAGAAGGGGGGCCATGTACAGGGGAGCCCCTTGGACACCCACACAGCAGGCGAGGCTGAACGAGTGTCCTGTGCTTTTCTGCCTCCCCCCCCACCCAGTGTCTTGCCTCCCGTTTGTAATCCTTCTAAATGGTCCTGGGTGCTTTTCTGGGGGTCATTTCCCCTACAAACAAAACGAAGGAAGAGTTTGGCACAGCAGAGAATTTGGGGGCGCCGGCTAGGACGGTCCTGGCCATGGGACCTGGCGATGTCTGTGATAACAGCCTGGGCCCAGCTGGGGTGCTCCTGGAGCTGGCTGTGGGTCCAGCCCCTCCCAGGACCCTCCACTCCTCTGCTCCACCCCTGCCGTCCATCCGGGGAAGTCATAGGGTAACGGGGGATCTCCACCCACCTTTCGCAGGTGAGCTGCTGAGACCCCACATGGGGCCAGGGCACAGAGAAGGTGCAGTGCCCAGGTGACCTCTGTGGCCTCACGGCCTGCGGACTTTGGTCCCGGAGACCCCCTGTCCACGCGGCAGACACAGGGCCCTGCCCTCCCTTCAGATTCTCCAGGGGCGTCCTACCTTTGTTCCTAAAAGGACAACAACCTTGCCGAGTCAACTCCAAGTTCATGTCTACTAAACACTGCTGTTTCCCATGCTGAATTAATAAATTGCCATCCAGATTTTTTTATTTTAGTGTATTCATTTATTTTGAAAGAGAGCGCAAGTCGGGAGGGGCAGAGACACAGAGAGAGAATCCCAAACAGGCTCCACACTGTAACCGACAGAACCCAACTGGGGGTTCGATCCCATGAACAGTGAGATCATGACCTGAGCTGAAACCAAGAGTTGGATGCTTAACCGACTGAGCCCCCCAATATGCCGATTTTTATATCAATCTCCCAGTTGGTTTTCAACTGATTTCTTCTGGAAACAGGGACCCAACTGAGCTGTGAGACTAAGAAAGCTGGGCAGGAGAGCCTGGTGAGCCCACTGGGGCGCGACCACCTGGTCCTGCCCATCTGGGCACCAGCGAGCTGGCGTCCCTGTGGAATGGCCATCTTGTCACCTCTTCGGCCCAGGAAGGTACATGCCCAGAGCACGGGCTCGGCTCAGGCGGCCCAGGGCTGGCCAGAGGCCGTGCGTCCAACAAGTATTGACTGAGCTCCTAATACGGGCCAGGCTGGGGGCTGCACCTCCGTTATCTCACTCCTCGCAGCACCTCACGGGCACCCCTACTATCATCTGTTCCACAGATGAGCAAATGCGACACTGGAGAGCTCAGGACTTTGTAGATAAGAGCGGGCAAGAGGCGGGGCCCAGGCTCAAACCAACATCTTCCTGGGACTTCGGAACCGGGCCGTTAAATACAGAAAGAGGGCATAGACCTTCATGGAGGGACCCGGTCAAAAGCTTTCCTCCTCCCTCACCTTCTGAGAAACAGTGTGCCTGGCTTGTTAAAAGGTCAGCTCTGTGAACTCTCAAGGAGAAACAACTGTCCTTGCTTTTTTTTTTTTTTTAAGTTTATTTATCTTGACAGAGACAGTAACTGTACGAGAAGGGGAGGGGCAGAGAGAGAATCCCAAACCAGCTCTGCGCTGTCAGCACAGAGCCCAGCAGGGGGGCTCGAAACCATGAGATCATGACCTGAGCCGAAACCAAGAGTCAGGTGCTTGACCGACTGAGCCCCCAGGCGCCCCTGTCCCTGCTTTTAAAACAGACCTGTGGGGGCGCCTGGGGGTCTCAGTCGGTCAAGCATCTGACTTTGGCTCAGGTCATGATCTCACGGTTCGTGGGTTTGAGCCCCACATCGGGCTCTGTGCTGACAGCNATATGCCGATTTTTATATCAATCTCCCAGTTGGTTTTCAACTGATTTCTTCTGGAAACAGGGACCCAACTGAGCTGTGAGACTAAGAAAGCTGGGCAGGAGAGCCTGGTGAGCCCACTGGGGCGCGACCACCTGGTCCTGCCCATCTGGGCACCAGCGAGCTGGCGTCCCTGTGGAATGGCCATCTTGTCACCTCTTCGGCCCAGGAAGGTACATGCCCAGAGCACGGGCTCGGCTCAGGCGGCCCAGGGCTGGCCAGAGGCCGTGCGTCCAACAAGTATTGACTGAGCTCCTAATACGGGCCAGGCTGGGGGCTGCACCTCCGTTATCTCACTCCTCGCAGCACCTCACGGGCACCCCTACTATCATCTGTTCCACAGATGAGCAAATGCGACACTGGAGAGCTCAGGACTTTGTAGATAAGAGCGGGCAAGAGGCGGGGCCCAGGCTCAAACCAACATCTTCCTGGGACTTCGGAACCGGGCCGTTAAATACAGAAAGAGGGCATAGACCTTCATGGAGGGACCCGGTCAAAAGCTTTCCTCCTCCCTCACCTTCTGAGAAACAGTGTGCCTGGCTTGTTAAAAGGTCAGCTCTGTGAACTCTCAAGGAGAAACAACTGTCCTTGCTTTTTTTTTTTTTTTAAGTTTATTTATCTTGACAGAGACAGTAACTGTACGAGAAGGGGAGGGGCAGAGAGAGAATCCCAAACCAGCTCTGCGCTGTCAGCACAGAGCCCAGCAGGGGGGCTCGAAACCATGAGATCATGACCTGAGCCGAAACCAAGAGTCAGGTGCTTGACCGACTGAGCCCCCAGGCGCCCCTGTCCNTAATAAATACAATAAAAATTCACTTTGAATTTTATATAAATGGATCTAGCCTCAACTAATTATTCTCTGACTTAATTTTTTCATTGAGCACTGTCCTTGTGATTCATATACATTGGGCTGTGGTCCACTCATTGACATGACTGTATACATAGATTTCCACTGAATGGGCATACCACAACACATTTATTCCACCATTTGTGGGTATCTCAGTCGTTTCCTTTTGGGGCTGTTGTGAACAATCCTGGTACAAGCTTTTTTTTTTTTTTTTTTTAATTCTTGGGTTTGTTTTTANATGTCTGGTCTTCTGATGCCGATGGGCAGGCATTTTCCTAGTGGCTCAGAGGGGATGAGCAAGTTCAAGTCTATCAGGCGATGGCTGGCTGTAATTTTAGTCTGCCCCGGGGTTGGCTCTAAATACGGCAGGTGTCACTTATCTCGCAGACATCGATTGGGTTATTTTTGTGCCAGTCACTGTCCCAGGTACAGAACTTCAAAGATGAGCCAGATACTCAGAGTCGGTTAAGTGTCGACTCTGGGTTTCAGCTCAGGTCGTGATCTCACCTTTCATGGGTTCAAGCCTCGCATCGGGGGCTCTACGCTAACAGTGCGGAGCCTGCTTGGGATTCTCTCTCCCTCTCCCTCTGCCCTTCCCCAGCTCATGCTGCCTTTGTCTCTCTCAAAATATATAAACTTTAAAAAATAAATGAGCCAGATAATGGCTCTGTCCTTGAGAGTTCACAGATTAGATGGGAGGGTGCACAAGTTTATACTAGGTTCTGAGCATCTTGGAGAGAAGGACGCTTTGGTTGTGTCCCCACAACATGGTCCCTCGCTCTGGGGGGGACAGGCCATCCATGCCCTGTTAGTGGTACAATCCAGGTAGACCAAGCCTGTTTTGCTGGTGTCAACCTGCTTCCTGAGCCTGAATCTTCACGGGCTTGCTCACGGATGCGTCTGTACACCGCTGGCCACGGTGAGCACGAGCAGGGGAGGAGCAGAGAGAGAGGGAGACACAGAATCGGAAGCAGGCTCTAGGCTCTGAGCACAGAGCCCAACGCGAGGCTTGAACCCATGAAGCACGAGATCATGACCTGAGCTGAAGTCTGATGCTCAACCGACCGAGCTCTCCAGGCAGACCTGTGCTTGCCCCGTTTTCTAATTAGCTGTGGGTTTTCTAATTATAACATGATAGCAGGAGGAGGGGCCCCCCTTCTAGACCAGCCAAGGCCGGAGTACATGTGCCTGTCACCTCCGCGGAACCCTGTGCTCTTGGCTCCCTCATTTGGAGTCAAAACGCGTCACGCATTCTGAAGCCTGGGCTGTGTTGTCCCTGTTTGGCCTCTTCCTTCCCTTAAGGCCTGACCGACCCACCCTCCACGATTTCTCCTGAATGTGCTGATTTGCTCGTTAATCTCCGGGTCTTTTTCTTCTCTTCTAAAAGATCCATTTCCCTCGGAATTTCCTCACGGATCAGTGCTACCCCACTCTGTCGCTGGGAAAATCCGATGGTAGATGGATTCTGGTTCCTCGGTGTGGTGGCCTCTTTTTCTGTGCCAGTTTTTATCATTTCCTCTTTAGCTCTGGTATTTTTACAGTTCTTCACAGGGAGCTTGCTGGCGTGTGTGTCCTTTTTTTCTTTTCTCAAATTCCACTCGGAGGTCTTCTGTGTTTTGTTCTGTTTGATTTTGAGGAACTCCTTTCCATTATTTCTTGAAATACTTCCTTCTTTCCATGTCTGTGTTTCTCTCTCTCTCTCTCTCTCTGGAATTCCTATTAGTCAGATGTTAGCTTTTCTATTTCTGTCCTCAGTTGGGGAGGGGCAATCCCAGTATCCCAAGCAGTGCATACCAGAGAGCTCTGGATACAGTTTGGAGAGAAAAAAAGAAGAGTTCATTGTCTCTATTTTAAAATTATTCATTTATTTAGAGAAAGAGAGAGAGAGAACATGAGTAGGGGAGGGGCAGACAGAGAGGGAGAGAGAGAGAATCCCAAGCAGGCCCCTCGCTGTCAGCACAGAGCCTGATGCAGGGCTCAAACTCATGAACTGTGAGATCATAACCTGAGCTGAAGTCGGATGCTTAACCGACTGAGCCCCCAGGCACCCCACTGTCTCTATTTTAATAAGCAAAAGATAATCATGTATTACTTGCAAAATTACAAGCAATTTTATTTTTCAGTGAGAGCATTTATGGAAACAGAGTAACTTTATTTCAACAACAAAGTAGAATAGACCTACAAATTCTGAACAGTGTGGCCAGAACGTAACTCAGGATAAGGGATATAGCTTTAAATACATATCGGGGGCGCCTGGGGGGCTCAGTTGGTTGAACATCTGACTTTGGCTCAGGTCATGATCTCACAGTTCGTGGGTTCGAGCCCTGCGTCGGGCTCTGTGCTGACAGCTTGGAGCATGGAGCCTGCTTCGGATTCTGTGTCTCCCCCTCTTTCTGACCCTCCCTTGCACTCTCTATCTGAAAAATAAGTAAACATTTAAAAAAAGAAACAGAAATCCAGTCATTTTTGAAAAATATCCACATTTTGAAATGTTAGCAAATAGTTTCAAACTGTTTTTTTTTTAAATATTTTTTATTTATTTCTAGGAGAGAGAGAGAGAGAGAGCGAGAGCATGAGCAGGGGAGGGTCAGAGAGAGAGGGAGTCACAGACTGAAACAGGCTCCAGCCTCTGAGCTGGCAGTCAGCATAGAGCCCGACGCGGGGCTCGAACCCACGAACCGCGAGATCAGGACCTAAGCGAAAGTCGGACGCCTAACCGACTAAGCCACCCAGGCGCCCCTCAAACTGTTTTAACCTGATGGTGACACTGATGCACGTTGACTTTGGCCTTCAGGGCACCAGTTGTCAGTCTCTCATTAGGCAAACCGGGATGACCACTGTCTGCCTGGCACCTCTTCTCCAGGGGACCCCCTCGCCCCACCCACACGGCTACAGTAAAGCTGCCATACCCCTTGGTCACTGGTGGCTGGTTCGGGAGTGGGCTTCTGACCCACGAAGGTTTCATCAGAGCTCTTACCTGGAACGTCTTAAGCAAAACTGATGGGAAAAGACCCCTTCCCCCCCCCCCCCCCCCCCCNAAATGCAGGTCAAGAAACATTGGTAGCGGTGACCTCCGTGCAGCAGAAGCCACTTTCCTACAACAAAGATGTTCCAGACAGACAGAAGCGGAGAGTTCCCAGGGCAGCTGAGTCCTTCTGGTGGTTGGATTATTTCTTCTCGTCCCACACGTGAGGGAGGAGACCTTCTGTAGCCTAGTGGAAAACGTCATTACAGGCCCTCTGAGCAAACTTGCTGGTAGGGGCGATCCAGATGCTTCCAGAGGGTTCTTTTTGTTTGTTTATTTTTGAGAGACAGAGAGACAGGGACAGAGCATGAGCAGGGGAGGGAAAGAGAGAGAGGGAAACAAAGAATCTGAAGCAGGTTCCAGGCTCTGTCAGCTCAGAGCCCGACGCGGGGCTCGAACTGCGTAAGATGATTTTTGAAACTGTGTTTTGTTTTTTGGGGGAGGTTTTGCTTGTCTTTTTGGGTTTTTTTCTTAAGAAAAAATTCTTTATTCTTAATTCTTAATTCTTAAGAATTACTAAATAATACTTGAGACATTCTTGTCTTTTTCGATAGCCACCAACCTTACCGGGTGCAGCATTTGGACGTGAATCAGCATCGGCAATCAAGACAGGCTTCGTTGGTGCATAATGGAAAGTAGCTGTACCCGATACAGTCTACCTGATTGTGTGGCACTTTCCAACTTCCTCCTCCTGCAGCTTCTAGGAAATCATTGTCTTTTTGTTTACTGAATGGGGGAGGGGGAGTGGCAGTTGTTTTGTGGACAGACTGAATGCTTCCAGAAAGTACGATTGGTTGGTAGGTTTTTTTAAACCTATTTTTATGTGGCATTATAATAAGGAGAAAGCCATGTTTATGAAAGCTCTTCGTAAAGGATGAAAATCTATATAAGGGTGAAGGCACGTTATTAGGAAACAGGTGGGTTCGGCAGAGGACATGCCAAGTGAGGGATTCATCCATTCACTCATTCATTCATTCAGTCAACAAATATTTGCAGGTGCATGGCACTGCTGAGGATAGAAGAAATGAGCAAAATTGGGTTGCCTGGAGGGCTCGGTTGAGTGTCTGACTTTGGGTCAGGTCTTTATCTCGCGGTTCGAGCCCCGTGTTGGGCTCTGTGCTGACAGCTCAGAGCCTGGAGCTGCTTCAGATTCTGTGTCTCTCTCTCTGCCTCTCCCCGACTCACTCTCTCTCTCTCTCATAAAAATAAACATTAAAAAAACTAGAAATGAGCAAAACAGATGAAAACCCCACGCTGGAGGACTTTACATCCTGGTGAAGGAGACAGGCAATAAGTGTACGTGTAGGTCCGTACATACAAATGTATAAAACAAGTTGTTAGGACCAGTAAGCGTGAAAGGGCGTAAAGCTGGGCAAGACGATAAAAACGCAGTGCGGAGACTGAACATCTTTGCCAGGAGGCCATGGTGGTGGGTGAACAGAAGCCCCGCAGAGACTGCGAGCCAGCCCTGTGCTCCTGAGGGAGCACTGAGAGCGGGCTTGGGGCCTGGGGTGTCTGAGGACCAGGCAGGAGCCCCGGGGGAGGGTGGCTGGGGCTCAGATTCAGCCGTGGGAAGAACTCAGGATTTTATTCCAGGCATGATGGGAAGCCCTTGGAGGCTTCTGAACACAGCAGTAACAGGTTGAGATCTAAAGCGACCTCACATACTTTCACGGGCTGGAGACCTTCTGGAACCCCCAGCAGAGCTGATGGATGGCCCTAAGAAGTGACAGAAGTCAGGGCGGAAGTAGAAGCGAGAAGAGAAGAGCTACTCCTAAAAGCTCTTCCTGCTGCCAAGATGGAGGCAGGGCAGACACTTCTCAGGAAACGAGGCCACCAGGAAGTGTCCTATGACATCATCCTCTCGGAACCAGGGGGTGGCAGCTGGAGAGGCCAGGAAGACAGAGCCTCCCCTCCCCCCCTTTGCAGCTGGGCCGGTAGAGAGGCAGCAGGCTTGAGGGGCAGTGGAACATTAAAAACATAAGAGACCACTAGACTCCAAAGTTAGAATTTGGTGATGGGTTGGGTGTGGGACGGAAGAGAGAGTCAAGGTGTTTGGTTTAGCAGCGGGAGAATGGGACCTCATCCTGAGTGGCCAGCACCCCGAGAGGTTTTGGGCATCCCTGAAGAAGCATTTTTCCCCTTTTTTAATAGTTTATTGTCAAGTTGGTTTCCATATAACACCCAGCGCTCATCCCCACAAGTGCCCCCTGGAGAAGCATTTTATTTTTTTTTAATTTTTTAAATATTTTTATTTCTGAGAGAGAGACAGCGTGAGCAGGGGAGGGTCAGAGAGAGAGGGAGGCACAGAATCGGAAGCAGGCTCCAGGCTCTGAGCTAGCTGTCAGCACAGAGCCTGATGCGGGGCTCGAACCCACGAACCGTGAGATCATGACCTGAGCCAAAGTCGGACGCTTAACTGACTGAGCCACCCAGGCGCCCCTGGAGAAGCATTTTAAAACATCCAAGCCAAAACCCTGAGGGAGCAGTCGGATGCAGCTCGCTCTCCTTGGGTCCCAGGACAGGAATTCCTACCCTTCGAGTGTGCTCAGGACCCCTTCGTTGGCCGGGTAAAGCCTGTGTGCCTCTAACACGGGGCGAGCTCCCGCAGACACCACGATGGGAAGAGCTATCGCAGAGGTCACAAGAGAGAAAGCCTCACAGACCAAATTAAGATGCTTGAACTTCACTTGAACTGCAGGGTTCCTTTGAATCAACTTGAAACACCTGATCTCAACTTCCTGCAGAAAGAGACTCTAGACAGGTAGATAACACACACGGAGCACGGGCAAGGTAGAGGGGCACACCTTCCCAACGTGGGGTACGCAGCGTGGGTATATTTCTCTTCCCACTGCATCAGCCAGCCGGACAGCGCGGTTACCGACACCAGGGCTGAGGATGATCGACCCCACTCCTCAGAGTACCTGGAGCCCACTTCCAGAGACACAGGGGCAGGCGTGGCGGGGCCCAAGCAGCCTGCTGAACAGACAAGGGTTTTTACCCACAATAATTCTTGGGCAGCGCGAATAGGGCCACAACGGGACCATGTCAGTACCAAGGAGTGAACCCGGAAGTGGAATGATTAAGTCTTTTCGATTTGGTGACTCTCTAATTATTTGATTTGTTCTATCACATCGTCCACTCATTCTATTTACCTTCAACCTACCTAAGATTCTTCCCTATGCTTCACAACCCTTCTGCTCAATGTCAAATCTCTTAAGCTCCCAGCTTCCTTCTTCTCCATGCAGACCACGCTTCATGAATTTCATTGGTCCTGTTCATTTTGCTCGTCCGCCCTAGCAGAAATGAATAGTCTCAGATGCAGCACGTGGGACTACAATGTTTTGTTTTTAATTCATGTTTTTCAATAGGCTCCACGCCCAACGTGGGACTCGAACTCAGGACCCTGAGGTCAAGAGTCCTCATGCTCTTCCGACCCGGCCAGCCAGGTGCCCCATCCACTGTAATGTTTTAAATGACTACAATAAAACGCACAGGATTGAAACAGAAATGTAAAAACAGTCCTATAGCAGCAGGTCCTCTAACGACGGCTTCGGGTGCCGGGAAGCCTACCTACCAGGTGCGCGAAAACACCCGCGAGGAGCATCCGTGCACCCGGTTCGCGATGGAGGTGGTACTGACGCCGGGTCCGCGTGGGCCCCGGCGCCTTAGGGCCGCCCCCAGGACACTGGGGCCCTCTTAGTAACAGGGGGCCCGGGCAAAGCTCACTGGGGGGACATAGTCAGCCCCCAAACCCCGCCCACGAATGGACTAGAAGGCGGAGCGCGCTCCATGCTCCGCCCCTTGCCCGCGGCTGCGCGAGAGCCGTAAGCTCCTGGGAAACACCGCCCCTCCGGCCGGCAGAGGGCGCGCNACGTCGTGCCGGGACATTTTTGTCCTCCGTTGGTGATGGCGACTGGAGTGTAAGGATTCGTTTAATCTGGTTTTAGGTGTCGTTTCAACACTCGCTCGTCTTCGTTTTTTTCTTAATTGTGCAAGTCCGTGCCCTTCTGTACCGCGCATTCACTTTTGGCTTAATTTGAAGTGGTTTGAAGTCGTATTTCCCCCAAACTTTCCACGTTCAAAGGCGCGCTCTCATCCTGAGGTGTTTCCAGCTGTCCGGTTTGAGTAAGAGCGGCCTCAGGGGTGCCGCTCGCCCCTCGGGGCTTCTAGGCACGTAGGGGATGCCCCCGGGCACACCCTGCCACGGCGGGGGGTGGGAGGGCTTCCCGCCCCCGCCTCCCCCGGCCCCCCGAGTGCTGCTTCTCCCCGCCCTCCTTTCCAACATGAACCTTCTGGTAGCTTCATTCAGTGCTCACGGTTAGGGTGACTTGATTTCCCTCCCTACAGTGAGGCAGCAGTGTGTTTGAGGAACCACCAGGTAGTCTTCACTGGGTTTTCAGTACTTACCAAGTGGAGAGGAGTTGGTGCTACAGATTGAGGCTGTGTTCTTGTATCCTCAGGGCCTACTTAGGTGAGTACCTATCCCGCGGTACTTAGCCACTCAGTGAATACGGAGCTTCACCAGTTGGGTCCTAGGGACACAGAGGGAGACCCCAGCTCTGTGCAGCAGTCACCAGTTTGATTAAGCGGATGACTGGTAAACGGTCCTGTACTGGGGCGCACACCCCGGGGAGAGAGTGCCTGGTCGGGACCCTGATCAGCATTTGTTGTGCACGGAAGTGGCAGGAAGTCTGGAAAGGCAGACGAGGCCCAGGAAGCTTATCTCCCACAAAGGCGCTCCGGTTTTAAACCTGAATGTAGAGGCTGCTTGATTTTAAGCTGTATTAGAAGTAACATTTTTCAAAGAATTAGAAAAAGAAACTCTCAGTGCAGGACTCTCAGGAGATTATGGGGTTGGAGAAGAAATTTACATCTCCAGTGCTCCTTTCTGATTGTGGGTATAAGCAGAGAAGTAAAAGCAGTAGTTGTGGTTTTTGTCACTTTCACGGCACTGTCCGTGGGTTGGGGGTTTCTCAAAATACCCTCATGCTCATCAGTATTCAGTTACTGTGTAGTTGGTAGAGTAGGTCCTAAGTCTTGTTTAGCTCCTTAAAGCTCACCGCATCCCCCTGAATTTCTAAGTGTTCTGATGATGATTTCTGCCTAGGGGTTTCTCTCGTGAGCGTGTGTAGTTCATTATGCATTTTTAAATTTCGTTCCGGTAAGGGGACATTCGTAGGCTTTGCAGGTCAGCCAGAGAGGACCCTGTCCTATCGGGAAGGACTGACAGGACCTTAGGACAGCCTGCGTGAAGCTTGGGCGAGGCTGTCGGATACTGAGGAGGGCTCGGGCCTCCGGGGGGGGGGGTTGTTGGGGATGGCCCCACAGAGGAACTGATTTCTGGACCAAACGAAGTGTAGCATTCTGGGCCTTAGTTGGGCGATCTGGATGGTGAAAGAAACTATTATTAAAAGTGAGTGGTTTTCTGTGACTGTGATGGGGGGGGTGGAGTTTCCATTCAGAACGTAAAGTCTAGTCTCGTGTGCAGAGCTGGTGGAGGTCAGGAAGAAAGAAGCCATTCTTCTCCCACTTGGGTGATTTCAATATCTGTTTTTACATTTGTATGCGAGGATTGTTCTCTGAGCTATCAGATACCTGATGCCTTAGATGGTGGGCCCGAGGGCAGCCTCCGGGCATCCGCTGGGCCTTTCTGCAGGGGCAGGGAAAGGGTGGGGGTCGGCTCCCTGCTCAGCTTAGAGCTGAAGCGAACCGCGGGGGTCATGGTGTCTGCCGGGTGGCGAGCAGCGGGCTGGCCTGCTGTGTGCAGACGGGAGCCAAGCGAGGACCTTGGTACTCGGCGGTGCTGGGTGTTTGCTGAGTACACAGATGCTGCGCTTATGGCTGCCAGGTGAAAGCATAGTCTCGTGACCTTGTTCTGGTTTTCTTCCGGCCGTATCCTCGCCGGTCCCAAGTTTTAGGGTGAAGCCTTGCTTTGATTAGGGGTCTTTCCTCTGGCGGGAGAATGGGAGCCCTAACAACCCCCCAGGCTTGTGCTGTGAGCACACCCTTGGGCCGCACCTCTCGGTCAGCCCTCGCTGCGTCCTTGGTTGGGACACAGCCTCCAGACCAAGATGGGGGGGGGAGGGGGGGGGCGAGGGCGAAGGCCCTGGGTCACCTGCCTCCTTTGCAGGAATGTGACCGAGCGTTGCAGAGGGGGTAGACGAGGGGCGCCAGGGCCCCGAGGAGCCTCGTGGGAGCCGCTGCAATGCGCAGCACGGTGGCCAGACGCTTTTGGATGTGTCGGCCGCTCTGGTGGGAACTTGAGAGCCAGAACTCAACACGAGTCTTTTCCCCGATGCCTCGTGTTGGGTGTGGAGGCTGCCTCTTCCTTAGCAGTTCCCCCTGCCCTCCTCTCCCCTGCGGACGTGGGGTGCTCCTGCCTGGTGCGGGACGGACGTTGACCGAGGAGTCACCCCGAACTTCAGGGAGCTGAGGAAGAGCCTCCCAGGGGTCCGAGGAGGTGCTACTGAGTAGGACCGCGGGGCATCGGGGCCCAGGGAATGGCCGAGGTGCTGTAGACCAGGCTGCTTGCTGCTGATGCGAGCCTTCTGTGACCCTGGGAGGGCCACTCCCCCAGGGGAGAACTTGTCACTGCTTTCTCAAAATGTTTCCCCTGTTCAACATCTTTGTCTGGAAATTTCCGCGTGGTATTTATTTTTGATGCTGTTTTAGTTTTTGTTTTGCTTTTATCTCCCCCCCCGCCCCGTCTACACAGCACGCAGCTTTATTTTCTCTAAAAGCAGAGGTTTGGGGCCTCTCTCACTTTGGTCAGAACCGTTTGTGTATTTTTAAGTAGCTCTTCCTGCCGAGTGGTGCGGTGTGGCAGAAGGGACCTTGGTGTCGGGTTCGATCGGGGCTGAGTCACTTGCCACCTGTGTGCCGCTCCCCCAGACATCTGTGATGGGGGCGCTGCTTCCTACACCCCCAGGAAGGTGGGTGGCCTGTGCGCAGCGCCAGGTACCCAGTCAGTGCCAGCGGCGGCCCCGATCTGCTGGCCCCTGTCCACCCGGCGCTGGGCCCTGGGAGGGAGGCCTGATGGACCATCAGCAACCGCTGTGAGAGGGGAAGCAGCTTCCCCTGGGTGGGTTGGGGGGCAAGCGGACCACTTAGCTCAACGGGGTCTCTGTCCCCTGCCCCCCGCCCCCCTCTGGCCTCAGGGTTCATCCCATTCCCCTCGCTGCAGCTACTGCGAGCCTGACATGGTTTCCTGACACATTTTTCTCTGCTTTGCACACGATCTGTGACTTGTTCTCGTTATTCCAACCACAGAGGTGCTGGAAGAGCCCCTTCTGGGCCATGCAGGCCCTGGAGTCCAGGCCGCCCTGGTGGGCGCGAGGGATCAGGTCCCGGGGCGGGGGTCCCTCATCCAGAGAGGACCTCAGCCCTGAAATGCAGCAGTTTTGCAGGCCCTTCGGAACATCTCCGGAGATGCTGTGTTTCCCACTTCTCATGTGACGTGGAGAGCACAGCTCTGCTGCCCTCTTTCAGACTCAGCTGGGGGCAGGGCCCGCCGCTCGCTCACCTTCCTGTGCTTTTCTCCTAGTCACCCATGTTTGATGGGAAAGTCCCGCACTGGTACCACTTCTCCTGCTTCTGGAAGGTCGGCCACACCATCCGGCAGCCCGACGTTGAGGTGGATGGGTTCTCGGAACTCAGGTGGGATGACCAGCAGAAGGTCAAGAAGACGGCGGAGGCTGGAGGGGTGACAGGTGCGTACAGCCTAGGGAGGCGGCGGGTCTANTGGGTAAATAAACCAGGGAACGTGGTTTCTGCGTCACACGGTGAAAGCGTGTTTGGTTTTATGAGAAACCAACAAACTGTCCTCAGGGTGGCTGCACACTGTGCGTCCCCACCAGCAGCGAGCGAGTGAATCCTCCCCAGGCTCAGGGCGTTCATGCTCTGGGTCGGGCCCCTTCTGATGCGCGCGTAGCGGTGTCGTGGTTTAATTTGCAGCCCCTGACGCTATACACCGCGGAGTATCTCTTCATGAGCTCCTTGCTGTCTAGCTCTTCTCTGGCGAGGGATATTTTGCCCATTTGTCACTTGTTCTGTGACCAGTGGGTTTGAGAGTTCTTCGTGGACCCAGGATCGCAGCCATCTGTCAGGCGTGCCTTCTGCGGTCTTCTCCCGGTCTTTGTCTTGTCGTCTCTCGTTCCCTTGACGTTGTCTGTCGCAGACAGAAGTTTCTGGATTTATGAAACTTGGTGGTGTGGTGGCATACGTGTCGCCATCGCCATGCCAAGACCGGCAAGGCTTCCCTCCCGTGTTCCGTTCTGGGACAGAGCGGTCCTGCCCGCACGTGTCCTCCCAGTGCGTCTTTTACACTTGAGGCTGCAGTCCGTTTTTTGTTTCTTGTTGTTTTTATTTATTTTTTTAATGTTTTATTTATTTCTGAGTGAGAGAGACAGCATGAGCAGGGGAGGGTCAGAGAGAGAGAGGGAGATACAGAATCGAAACAGGCTCCAGGCTCTGAACTAGCTGTCAGCACAGAGCCCAACATGGGGCTCGAACCCACGAACCATGAGATCATGACCTGAGCCGAAGTCGGATGCTTAACCGACTGAGCCACCCAGGCGCCCCAGGCTATGGTCCGTTTCAAGTGACGCTTTGTAAAGGCTGCAACATGCCTGGATGGATTTTTGTGTGCCAGCACCGCTTGTTGAAAATTCTTTTTTTGTTTCAAGAGGGAGACTGCAAGCGGGAGAGAGAGAATCCAAACAGGTTCTGTGCTGACAGCGTGAACGCGGGGCTCGAACTCACGAACCGTGAGATCTTGACCTGAGCCAAAACCCAGAACCAGATGCTTAGCCAACTGAGCCCCCCAGATGCCCTGAAAATTCTGTTTTTCTCTTCTAATGTCTCCTTTGCTTCTTTGTCAAGCATTGGGTAACTGGCTGTTTCTGGACTCTGTTCTGCTGCTTGTCTGTCTGTCCCACCAGCACCACACTGTCTCAATGACTGTAGATGTCAGATGCCGTCTGTCCTCTGATGTTTTCACCTCCANAGCCCAACATGGGGCTCGAACCCACGAACCATGAGATCATGACCTGAGCCGAAGTCGGATGCTTAACCGACTGAGCCACCCAGGAGCCCCAGGCTATGGTCCGTTTCAAGTGACGCTTTGTAAAGGCTGCAACATGCCTGGATGGATTTTTGTGTGCCAGCACCGCTTGTTGAAAATTCTTTTTTTGTTTCAAGAGGGAGACTGCAAGCGGGAGAGAGAGAATCCAAACAGGTTCTGTGCTGACAGCGTGAACGCGGGGCTCGAACTCACGAACCGTGAGATCTTGACCTGAGCCAAAACCCAGAACCAGATGCTTAGCCAACTGAGCCCCCCAGATGCCCTGAAAATTCTGTTTTTCTCTTCTAATGTCTCCTTTGCTTCTTTGTCAAGCATTGGGTAACTGGCTGTTTCTGGACTCTGTTCTGCTGCTTGTCTGTCTGTCCCACCAGCACCACACTGTCTCAATGACTGTAGATGTCAGATGCCGTCTGTCCTCTGATGTTTTCACCTCCAGTATCGGAGGTTGAGTTTATATGTTAGCGGAAGCCCCCGAACCTGAGCCAAAACCAAGAGCCGGATGCATGACTGACGGAGCCGCCCGGGTGACCCAAAGGTTTTATTTTTAAGTACACTCTGCCTCTGGGGGGCTCTGTCGGTTAAGGGTCCAACTTTGGCTCAGTCATGATCTCATGGTTCATGAGTTCAAGCCCCACATTGGCCTCTGTCCTGACAGCTCAGAGCCTGGAGCCTGCTTCAGATTCTGTGTCCCTCACTCTGTCCCTCCCCCGCTTGGGCTATGTCTCTCAAAAACAAATAAATAAATGTAAAAAGAAGAAAAAATTTAAAGTATGCTCTATCCCTGACATGGGGCTCAAACTCATGACCCTGAGATCGAGCCAGCCAGGCGCTCTTTGACATTTCTCTCTGAAGCACGTTCGCATGTTTTACCACATGGAAGCCTCGTGCTGTTTGAAATGTCCTGTTTCAAATATGCTGTTTGAAGTGGCCCCGTCTGCTCTGTCTCTGGTTTTGGTCTTGAACTTACCTGGAATTTTTTAAGTAAGTCACGTGTAGTCCGCAGATCTTTGACAGATGCACGCAGCCCTGTAACACGCACCCATTGAGTTAGGGAGCACTCTCGGTCCCCCAGAAAGTTCTCTTGTGCCCTCTCCTTTACCCTCCCACCTGGGCAGCCACTGCTCTGGTTTCGGTCCTCGTGGATGCGTGTTGTGTGACTTGGGATTTCCGAAGGAGGGGGGTGTGCTCCCACAAGCCCCTTCCCCACAGCATGGCACCCGGGGGCCTCAGGTTGGCCGTGTGGTCCCCTGGTGCTTGCATTGCTGAGGAGTGCTCCTGGGCGGGAGCACAGTCTGTTGGTTGAGCACGAATCGTCACCGGCTGGGCTGTTCCGGATACAGCTGCCCTCAGCATTTGTGTCCAGATCTGCAGGTAGCCGTGGGAATGGAGCCGGGCCGCTCGCTAGGTGGATGTTCGGCTCTTTAAGGAGCGGGCCACAGGCCTTCCCCAGTCTTGTCCCCCCCCCCCCAACCCGAGGGACAGGAGCGCCCTGTTCCTCCCCACAGCTGGGTATGTAGTGAGACCAGTTTGTGGGTTTAACTTGCCTTTGTGTTTCTGTTGAGTTGTAAGAATTCTCGGAAAATTCTAGAGGCAGGGCTTTTATCAGATACAAATAAGGTGTGGATTTTTTCTCCCATTTTGCGGCCTGTTTAATTACTGACATCCCATGAAGAGCAGTAGTTGGTTTTTTTCCTTCTCCTTTATTGGTTTGTGTTTCCTGAGACACGTCGACCTGTCCACGGATGGTGGAGACACACTCCCTCCGGTTTCTTTGGAAATCCACAGCGCTGGCGTTCACGCTTGGTTTCTGATCCGTCTTCACGGAACGTTTGTGTGAGGCATGAGGAAGGGGTTATGTTGTCTTCCGTGTTGATACCGTTTTGTTCCCACACCGTTTGTGAAAACTTTGTTAAAACCTGTGACTGTAGGTCTGTCTGGACTCAGCCCTCTCCCCCCCCCGGGCCTCAGTCCTTCAGTCCATGGGATGCTGTGAATCACAAAGCGTGAGACCTGCGGCTCTTCTTTCTCGGTACTATTTTGATCTCTCTGTGTCCTTTGTATGTAGTTCCTTACCAGCCTTCTGGTAAACATGTCCATTTCCTGCGCTAGGACCCTTGCTCGGGTTTGGATTCACATCACACAGAATCTGGGTGGAGCTGGAGTGACATATTGATATATTAGCAAAAGGAGCCAATCTGCAAACAGGACGAATCTCTCCGTACTCGGGTCCTCGTTAATTTCAGCGACGTCCCGCTGCTTTCAGCGTAGAGGGTTTGAACCTTCTGTAAATCATCTCTGAGCATTTATTGTGTTGAAACGCCACTTAAACAGGAGTGTGGCATATTTTCCTTTCCTGATAGGCTTATTTGTGTTTAGAAATGTTTCATGTGTTGATCTCTGGTTCTGCAGATTTGCTCAGTTCACTTAACCGTTGCAGTGGTTTTTAACATGTTCCTACAGATACAGGGCCTATGCGATCATGTTACGTACAGGGACAGAGGGCTTTACTGTTAAACCTTCTGGCTCTTTTTCTGTGCTTTTGCGCTCGCCAGAGCCCCTGGTCCGACGCCGTGTAGATGTGGTGGGAGAGGGCAGCCCCTCTCGATCTCAGTCCTGGAATTCCTCATACAGAAGAGTGTCCCTCAGGCCGGATGCCTGGCCGTCGATCCCGGAGACTTCTTGCTGCGCGTGGCAGCTTTCCCTGCAGGTTCCAGATGAGCCTTCGCCGTGTTTCTTAAGGGTCCTTGTGTCTTTCTGGAACGAGAGACCTGTGACCCCAGCGCCTGGTTTTGATGACGAAGTGTGCTGGAAATCAGAAGGTGACCCGGAAGGTAGCGGGCTTTGTGGCCTTGCTGATCCGCTCAGGGGCGGCACTTTGCCACATAGTGAGGCAAGGCCCCTGAGGCGATAGAGGGAGCCAGGAGCTGAGCCACACCCGTCTGAGAGCCCGAGGAGGGAGGGCAGTGTCTCTATGTCTCTTTGCCAAAAAAGCCTCTCCCTTCGCCAGCAGCTGCTGGTCCGCCCGCACCCTGAGGGCTCCCGCAGGCGGGCTGGAGCCCCCGGGGCTGACCAGAGGCTCATTGAGGTCTGTCCTTCAGGCAAAGGCCAGGATGCGGGCGGCGGCAAGACAGAAAAGACCCTGGCCGACTTCGCAGCGGAGTATGCCAAGTCCAGCAGAAGCACGTGCAAGGGCTGCATGGAGAAGATTGAGAAGGTGGGCGGGGCCTCCTGGGCTCTGTTGTGGGGGGGTCCAAGGACAGAGAGGCGGGGTTCGATGCTGGCTTGGTGCCAGTGGTGAGGTGTGCTGTGAAGACCTCGCGGGCATGGAGCACATGGGTTTGTTACCATTTCTGAGGGGCCTTC
>NW_027532592.1:2923586-2925562 GCF_008692635.1 Crocuta crocuta
GGGCGGGGCGGGGGGGCAGGGCAGGGGGCGTCCTAGCGCCTGCCCTGCTCTGTCTGCTCCAGGCCAGCAGAACGTGCTCGGTGTCGGCCCATCGTCAGTGCCCGGGCGGGCTGGCAGGGACACAGCTGGCCGGAGCTGCCCCATTTAAAACCTGGTGCCGAGGCTCCGGGTGGCGCACAGTCCTTGGTGGGAGGACACGTCCCACACCTCGCCGCGGCCCCTGAGGTCGCTGTCCCTCCTCGGTACCACGTGTGGGTTTTCCCACAGGGCCAGATACGCTTGTCCAAGAAGATGCTGGACCCGGAGAAGCCCCAGCTGGGCATGATCGACCGCTGGTACCACCCGGACTGCTTCATCCAGAACAGAGAGGAGCTGGGCTTCAGGCCCGAGTTCAGCGCCAGCCAGCTCAAGGGCTTTGGCCTCCTCACCCCAGAGGACAGAGAAACCCTCAAGAAGCAGCTCCCAGGAGTTAAGAGTGAAGGGTGGGCGTGGGGCCAAGGGAAAGATGGGGTGGGGGGAGGCTTCCAAGAAGGGGGCCTGGGGCTGGGGGGAGCTCAGAAGGGTGGATGTAGGGCCATAGGAGGTGGGAGGGGCTTGGGGAGACATAAGGATTCCAGGCCACTCCCGGGTCTCCCTTTGCTGCTGGTCAGCAAGCAGGGGTGCAGAGTGAGGGGCCCCTTCCCGGCGGGGGGCAGAGGACACAGGGACCTGCAGGAGTTCCCAGCTCAGGTGTGATCCAGACACAGGACCCATTAGCCCCCCACCCCCACCCCTGCTCAGGAAAGGAGGGCTCTCTTGCCCAGGCCAGCTTCCACGTTTCTCATGACCCCTGCGTGGCCCACTCCCTGTCCCCATGTGTGCCTCGGTCTCTCTGGTGATGATGCTGGGAGTCAGGTGGGCCTCCTGTGGTGCTGACCTTCGGGACGGGAAGCCTTGTCCCTGCCCATCCTGGGTCACACTGGTTCTCTCTGCTCCTCCTGCTGGTCCCTGTGTCCCAGTCTGCAGTTGCTGGGGGTTACGGGCACAGCGAGGGAGGCTGGGCGGGGCTGTGCATGGTGCGCACCCTGCTCCCTGGACAGCGGTCATGGGCTGTGAGGATTGGGGTGACCCTGACCTCCCTGTCATCGAGCTGCTACCCCGCACGGTCTGGGATTATAACACACGAGTTCATCTCACAGCACACAGAGGAGATGTGAGGAAAGTGGATTAAAAGTCCTCAAGACCGGGGGCCTCAGTCGGTTGAGCGTCTAACTTTGGCTCAGGTCGTGATCTCATAGTATGTGGGTTTGAGCTCCGTGTCAGGTTCTGTGCTGACAGTGCAGAGCCTGGAGCCTGCTGCGGATTCTGTCTTCCTCTGTTTGTCTGTTCCTCCCTTGCTTATGCGCTGTCCTTTTCTCTCTCAAAAACAAAATTTAAAAAAGTTTTCCAGACAGCCTAGCTTATGGTGTGAGTGCAAGGGTACTGAGTTCACGGTTATGCTGTAACAGCAGCCACGTTGACCAAGCCCTTGTAGTCTGTCAGGCACCGTGCTGGGTTCTTGACGGGGGGGGGGGTCCTTTGTTTCCCTGGTGAGGGGAAGTGCTCAGGTCTCTGACGGCTGAAACTTAGCCACTGTGACTGCCTTGCCCATTTTGGGGGCTGATGATGACCCTCTGTGCCTCCTTCAAGTCGGGTGACTGCTGACCGGGCCTGGTGGGCCAGTTAGTGGTGCTGAGACCCCGTTGGGGGCTTATAGGATGGTGCAGCCCCATGTTTTCTCTTGAAAGGCTCAGCCTTTGGCACGAGTGGGTCATCTCTGCAATCCCTGCCCATCAGCAGTGGGCTCAACGGTTGGTCCGTGCTAAAATGTTCCAGGCTGCTTTGTGCCAAGACATACATGGGTTTTTGACATCAAATGGGGCCTGAGCCCTGGATCCTTTATCGGCTGTCCCAAGGTCCTGGGGCACCCCCCCCCCCCCCCCCCCCCCCCCCCCCCC